>NC_134486.1:421974115-422151526 GCF_040206685.1 Ascaphus truei
CCCTGTGGGCACGGTATGACAGCACGGTGCCCCTGGGTCCCTGTGGGCATGGTATGACAGCACGGTGTCCCTGGGTCCCTGTGGGCACGGTATGACAGCTCGGTGTCCCTGGGTCCCTGTGGGCACGGTATGACAGCACGGTGTCCCTGTGGGCACGGTATGACAGCACAGTGTCCCTGTGGGCACGGTATGACAGCACAGTGTCCCTGTGAGCACGGTATGACAGCACGGTGTCCCTGGGTCCCTGTGGGCACGGTATGACAGCACGGTGTCCCTGTGGGCACGGTATGACAGCACGGTGTCCCTGGGTCCCTGTGGGCACGGTATGACAGCACGGTGCCCCTGTGGGCACGGTATGACAGCACGGTTTCCCTGTGGGCACGGTATGACAGCACGGTGTCCCTGGGTCCCTGTGGGCACGGTATGACAGCACGGTGCCCCTGTGGGCACGGTATGACAGCACGGTGCCCCTGGGTCCCTGCGGGCACGGTATTACAGCACGGTGTCCCTGGGTCCCTGTGGGCACGGTATGACAGCACGGTGTCCCTGTGGGCACGGTATGACAGCACGGTGTCCCTGGGTCCCTGTGGGCACGGTATGACAGCACGGTGTCCCTGGGTCCCTGTGGGCACGGTATGACAGCACGGTGTCCCTGGGTCCCTGCGGGCACGGTATGACAGCACGGTGTCCCTGTGGGCACGGTATGACAGCACGGTGTCCCTGGGTCCCTGCGGGCACGGTATGACAGCACGGTGTCCCTGGGTCCCTGTGGGCACGGTATGACAGCACGGTGCCCCTGTGGGCACGGTATGACAGCACGGTGCCCCTGTGGGCACGGTATGACAGCACGGTGTCCCTGGGCCCCTGTGGGCACGGTATGACAGCACGGTGTCCCTGGGTCCCTGCGGGCATGGTATGACAGCACGGTGCCCCTGGGTCCCTGTGGGCACGGTATGACAGCACGGTGTCCCTGGGTCCCTGTGGGCACGGTATGACAGCACGGTGCCCCTGGGTCCCTGTGGGCACGGTATGACAGCACGGTGTCCCTGTGGGCACGGTATGACAGCACGGTGTCCCTGTGGGCACGGTATGACAGCACGGTGCCCCTGGGTCCCTGTGGGCATGGTATGACAGCACGGTGCCCCTGGGTCCCTGTGGGCACGGTATGACAGCACGGTGCCCCTGGGTCCCTGTGGGCACGGTATGACAGCACGGTGTCCCTTGGTCCCTGTGGGAACGGTATGACAGCACGGTGTCCCTGGGCCCCTGTGGGCACGGTATGACAGCACGGTGTCCCTGGGTCCCTGTGGGCACGGTATGACAGCACGGTGCCCCTGGGTCCCTGTGGGCACGGTATGACAGCACGGTGTCCCTGGGTCCCTGTGGGCACGGTATGACAGCACGGTGCCCCTGGGTCCCTGTGGGCACGGTATGACAGCACGGTGTCCCTGTGGGCACGGTATGACAGCACGGTGCCCCTGGGTCCCTGTGGGCACGGTATGACAGCACGGTGTCCCTGTGGGCACGGTATGACAGCACGGTGCCCCTGGGCCCCTGTGGGCACGGTATGACAGCACGGTGCCCCTGGGTCCCTGTGGGCACGGTATGACAGCACGGTGTCCCTGGGTCCCTGTGGGCACGGTATGACAGCACGGTGCCCCTGTGGGCACGGTATGACAGCACGGTGCCCCTGGGTCCCTGTGGGCACGGTATGACAGCACGGTGTCCCTGGGTCCCTGTGGGCACGGTATGACAGCACGGTGTCCCTGGGTCCCTGTGGGCACGGTATGACAGCACGGTGTCCCTGGGTCCCTGTGGGCACGGTATGACAGCACGGTGCCCCTGTGGGCACGGTATGACAGCACGGTGTCCCTGGGTCCCTGTGGGCACGGTATGACAGCACGGTGTCCCTGTGGGCACGGTATGACAGCACGGTGTCCCTGGGTCCCTGTGGGCACGGTATGACAGCACGGTGTCCCTGGGTCCCTGTGGGCACGGTATGACAGCACGGTGCCCCTGGGTCCCTGTGGGCACGGTATGACAGCACGATGCCCCTGTGGGCACGGTATGACAGCACGGTGTCCCTGGGTCCCTGTGGGCACGGTATGACAGCACGGTGCCCCTGGGTCCCTGTGGGCACGGTATGACAGCACGGTGTCCCTGGGTCCCTGTGGGCACGGTATGACAGCACGGTGCCCCTGGGTCCCTGTGGGCACGGTATGACAGCACGGTGTCCCTGTGGGCACGGTATGACAGCACGGTGCCCCTGGGTCCCTGTGGGCACGGTATGACAGCACGGTGCCCATGGGCCCCTGTGGGCACGGTATGACAGCCCGGTGCCCCTGGGTCCCTGTGGGCACGGTATGACAGCACGGTGTCCCTGGGTCCCTGTGGGCACGGTATGACAGCACGGTGTCCCTGGGTCCCTGTGGGCACGGTATGACAGCACGGTGCCCCTGGGTCCCTGTGGGCACGGTATGACAGCACGGTGCCCCTGGGTCCCTGTGGGCACGGTATGACAGCACGGTGTCCCTGGGTCCCTGTGGGCACGGTATGACAGCACGGTGTCCCTGGGTCCCTGTGGGCACGGTATGACAGCACGGTGTCCCTGGGTCCCTGCGGGCACGGTATGACAGCACGGTGTCCCTGGGTCCCTGTGGGCACGGTATGACAGCACGGTGCCCCTGTGGGCACGGTATGACAGCACGGTGTCCCTGGGTCCCTGTGGGCACGGTATGACAGCACGGTGTCCCTGTGGGCACGGTATGACAGCACGGTGTCCCTGGGTCCCTGTGGGCACGGTATGACAGCACGGTGTCCCTGGGTCCCTGTGGGCACGGTATGACAGCACGGTGCCCCTGTGGGCACGGTATGACAGCACGGTGCCCCTGTGGGCACGGTATGACAGCACGGTGTCCCTGGGTCCCTGTGGGCACGGTATGACAGCACGGTGTCCCTGTGGGCACGGTATGACAGCACGATGTCCCTGGGTCCCTGTGGGCACGGTATGACAGCACGGTGTCCCTGGGTCCCTGTGGGCACGGTATGACAGCACGGTGCCCCTGTGGGCACGGTATGACAGCACGGTGTCCCTGGGTCCCTGTGGGCACGGTATGACAGCACGGTGCCCCTGTGGGCACGGTATGACAGCACGGTGCCCCTGTGGGCACGGTATGACATCACGGTGCCCCTGGGTCCCTGTGGGCACGGTATGACAGCACGGTGCCCCTGGGTCCCTGTGGGCACGGTATGACAGCACGGTGCCCTGGGTCCCTGTGGGCACGGTATGACAGCACGGTGTCCCTGGGTCCCTGTGGGCACGGTATGACAGCACGGTGTCCCTGGGTCCCTGTGGGCACAGTATGACAGCACGGTGCCCTGGGTCCCTGTGGGCACGGTATGACAGCACGGTGTCCCTGGGTCCCTGTGGGCACGGTATGACAGCACGGTGTCCCTGTGGGCACGGTATGACAGCACGGTGTCCCTGTGGGCACGGTATGACAGCACGGTGCCCCTGGGCCCCTGTGGGCACGGTATGACAGCACGGTGTCCCTGTGGGCACGGTATGACAGCACGGTGCCCCTGTGGGCACGGTATGACAGCACGGTGTCCCTGGGTCCCTGTGGGCACGTTATGACAGCACGGTGTCCCTGGGACCCTGTGGGCACGGTATGACAGCACGGTGTCCCTGTGGGCACGGTATGACAGCACGGTGCCCCTGGGTCCCTGTGGGCATGGTATGACAGCACGGTGCCCCTGTGTCCCTGTGGGCACGGTATGACAGCACGGTATGACAGCACGGTGTCCCTGGGTCCCTGTGGGCACGGTATGACAGCACGGTGCCCCTGGGTCCCTGTGGGCACGGTATGACAGCACGGTGTCCCTGGGTCCCTGTGGGCACGGTATGACAGCACGGTGTCCCTGGGTCCCTGTGGGCACGGTATGACAGCACGGTGTCCCTGGGTCCCTGTGGGCACGGTATGACAGCACGGTGTCTCTGGGTCCCTGTGGGCACGGTATGACAGCACGGTGTCCCTGTGGGCACTGTATGACAGCACGGTGCCCCTGGGTCCCTGTGGGCACGGTATGACAGCACGGTGTCCCTGTGGGCACGGTATGACAGCACGGTGTCCCTGGGTCCCTGTGGGCACGGTATGACAGCACGGTGTCCCTGGGTCCCTGTGGGCACGGTTATGACAGCACGGTGTCCTGGGCCTTGCTGGGCACGGTATGACAACACGATGCCCCTGGGTCCCTGTGGGCACGGTATGACAGCACGGTGCCCCTGTGTCCCTGTGGGCACGGTATGACAGCACGGTGCCCCTGGGTCCCTGTGGGCACGGTATGACAGCACGGTGCCCCTGGGTCCCTGTGGGCACGGTATGACAGCACGGTGTCCCTGTGGGCACGGTATGACAGCACGGTGCCCCTGGGTCCCTGTGGGCACGGTATGACAGCACGGTGCCCCTGGGCACCTGTGGGCACGGTATGACAGCCCGGTGCCCCTGGGTCCCTGTGGGCACGGTATGACAGCACGGTGTCCCTGGGTCCCTGTGGGCACGGTATGACAGCACGGTGTCCCTGGGTCCCTGTGGGCACGGTATGACAGCACAGTGTCCCTGGGTCCCTGTGGGCACGGTATGACAGCACGGTGCCCTGGCTCCCTGTGGGGACGGTATGACAGCACGGTGCCCCTGGGTCCCTGTGGGCACGGTATGACAGCACGGTGCCCCTGGGTCCTGTGGGCACGGTATGACAGCACGGTGTCCCTGTGGGCACGGTATGACAGCACGGTGTCCCTGTGGGCACGGTATGACAGCACGGTGTCCCTGGGTCCCTGTGGGCACGGTATGACAGCACGGTGTCCCTGGTCCCTGTGGGCACGGTATGACAGCACGGTGTCCCTGTGGGCACGGTATGACAGCACGGTGTCCCTGGGTCCCTGTGGGCACGGTATGACAGCACGGTATGACAGCACGGTGTCCCTGGGTCCCTGTGGGCATGGTATGACAGCACGGTGTCCCTGGGTCCCTGTGGGCACGGTATGACAGCACGGTGTCCCTGGGTCCCTGTGGGCACGGTATGACAGCACGGTGTCCCTGGGTCCCTGTGGGCACGGTATGACAGCACGGTGTCCCTGGGTCCCTGTGGGCACGGTATGACAGCACGGTGTCCCTGGGT
The DNA here is from genome assembly GCF_040206685.1 of Ascaphus truei. NCBI lineage: Eukaryota > Metazoa > Chordata > Amphibia > Anura > Ascaphidae > Ascaphus > Ascaphus truei. The sequence goes on from NC_134486.1 coordinate 421,979,297, forward strand.
CCCTGTGGGCACGGTATGACAGCACGGTGTCCCTGGGTCCCTGTGGGCACGGTATGACAGCACGGTGCCCCTGTGGGCACGGTATAACAGCACGGTGCCCCTGTGGGCACGGTATGACAGCACGGTGTCCCTGTGGGCACGGTATGACAGCACGGTGTCCCTGGGCCCCTGTGGGCACGGTATGACAGCACGGTGTCCCTGGGCCCCTGCGGGCACGGTATGACAGCACGGTGCCCCTGGGTCCCTGCGGGCACGGTATGACAGCACGGTGCCCCTGGGTCCCTGTGGGCACGGTATGACAGCACGGTGTCCCTGGGTCCCTGTGGGCACGGTATGACAGCACGGTGTCCCTGGGTCCCTGTGGGCACGGTATGACAGCACGGTGTCCCTGGGTCACTGTTGACAGCACGGTATGACAGCACGGTGTCCCTGGGTCCCTGTGGGCACGGTATGACAGCACGGTGCCCCTGGGTCCCTGTGGGCACGGTATGACAGCACGGTGTCCCTGGGTCCCTGTGGGCACGGTATGACAGCACGGTGTCCCTGGGTCCCTGTGGGCACGGTATGACAGCACGGTGCCCCTGGGTTCCTGTGGGCACGGTATGACAGCACGGTGTCCCTGGGTCCCTGTGGGCACGGTATGACAGCACGGTGCCCCTGGGTCCCTGTGGGCACGGTATGACAGCACGGTGTCCCTGTGGGCACGGTATGACAGCACGGTGTCCCTGTGGGCACGGTATGACAGCACGGTGTCCCTGGGTCCCTGTGGGCACGGTATGACAGCACGGTGCCCCTGTGGGCACGGTATGACAGCACGGTGTCCCTGTGGGCACGGTATGACAGCACGGTGTCCCTGGGTCCCTGTGGGCAGGGTATGACAGCACGGTGTCCCTGTGGGCACGGTATGACAGCACGGTGCCCCAGGGTCCCTGTGGGCACGGTATGACAGAACGGTGTCCCTGGGTCCCTGTGGGCACGGTATGACAGCACGGTGTCCCTGGGTCCCTGTGGGCACGGTATGACAGCACGGTGTCCCTGGGTCCCTGTGGGCACGGTATGACAGCACGGTGTCCCTGGGTCCCTGTGGGCACGGTATGACAGCACGGTGTCCCTGGGTCCCTGTGGGCACGGTATGACAGCACGATGTCCCTGGGTCCCTGTGGGCACGGTATGGCAGCACGATGTCCCTGGGTCCCTGTGGGCACGGTATGACAGCACGGTGCCCCTGTGGGCACGGTATGACAGCACGGTGCCCCTGGGTCCCTGTGGGCATGGTATGACAGCACGGTTCCCCTGGGTCCCTGCGGGCACGGTATGACAGCACGATGCCCCTGTGGGCACGGTATGGCAGCACGATGTCCCTGGGTCCCTGTGGGCACGGTATGACAGCACGGTGTCCCTGGGTCCCTGTGGGCACGGTATGACAGCACGGTGCCCCTGCGGGCACGGTATGACAGCACGGTGTCCCTGGGTCCCTGTGGGCACGGTATGACAGCACGGTGTCCCTGTGGGCACGGTATGACAGCACGGTGCCCCTGTGGGCACGGTATGACAGCACGGTTTCCCTGTGGGCACGGTATGGCAGCACGGTGTCCCTGGGTCCCTGTGGGCACGGTATGACAGCACGGTGTCCCTGGGTCCCTGTGGGCACGGTATGACAGCACGGTGCCCCTGGGTCCCTGTGGGCACGGTATGACAGCACGGTGTCCCTGGGTCCCTGTGGGCACGGTATGACAGCACGGTGCCCCTGGGTCCCTGTGGGCACGGTATGACAGCACGGTGTCCCTGGGTCCCTGTGGGCACGGTATGACAGCACGGTGCCCCTGTGGGCACGGTATGACAGCACGGTGCCCCTGTGGGCACGGTATGACAGCACGGTGTCCCTGGGTCCCTGTGGGCACGGTATGACAGCACGGTGCCCCTGGGTCCCTGTGGGCACGGTATGACAGCACTGGGTCCCTGTGGGCACGGTATGACAGCACGGTGCCCCTGGGTCCCTGTGGGCACGGTATGACAGCACGGTGTCCCTGGGTCCCTGTGGGCACGGTATGACAGCACGGTGCCCTGGGTCCCTGTGGGCACGGTATGACAGCACGGTGTCCCTGTGGGCACGGTATGACAGCACGGTGTCCCTGTGGGCACTGTATGACAGCACGGTGCCCCTGGGTCCCTGTGGGCACAGTATGACAGCACGGTGCCCCTGGGTCCCTGTGGGCACGGTATGACAGCACGGTGTCCCTGGGTCCCTGTGGGCACGGTATGACAGCACGGTGTCCCTGGGTCCCTGTGGGCATGGTATGACAGCACGGTGTCCCTGTGGGCACGGTATGACAGCACGGTGTCCCTGGGCCCCTGTGGGCACGGTATGACAGCACGGTGTCCCTGGGTCCCTGTGGGCACGGTTTGACAGCACGGTGCCCCTGTGGGCACGGTATGACAGCACGGTGCCCCTGTGGGCACGGTATGACAGCACGGTGTCCCTGGGCCCCTGTGGGCACGGTATGACAGCACGGTGCCCCTGTGGGCACGGTATGACAGCACGGTGTCCCTGGGTCCCTGTGGGCACGGTATGACAGCACGGTGTCCCTGGGTCCCTGTGGGCACGGTATGACAGCACGGTGTCCCTGGGTCCCTGTGGGCACGGTATGACAGCACGGTGTCCCTGGGTCCCTGTGGGCACGGTATGACAGCACGGTGTCCCTGGGTCCCTGTGGGCACGGTATGACAGCACGGTGTCCCTGGGTCCCTGTGGGCACGGTATGACAGCACGGTGTCCCTGGGTCCCTGTGGGCACGGTATGACAGCACGGTGTCTCTGGGTCCCTGTGGGCACGGTATGACAGCACGGTGTCCCTGTGGGCACGGTATGACAGCACGGTGCCCCTGGGTCCCTGTGGGCACGGTATGACAGCACGGTGCCCCTATGGGCACGTTATGACAGCACGGTGTCCCTGTGTCCCTGTGGGCACGGTATGACAGCACGGTGTCCCTGGGTCCCTGCGGGCACGGTATGACAGCACGGTGTCCCTGGGTCCCTGTGGGCACGGTATGACAGCACGGTGTCCCTGGGTCCCTGTGGGCACGGTATGACAGCACGGTGCCCCTGGGTCCCTGTGGGCACGGTATGACAGCACGGTGTCCCTGTGGGCACGGTATGACAGCACGGTGCACCTGGGTCCCTGTGGGCACGGTATGACAGCACGGTGCCCCTGTGGGCACGGTATGACAGCACGGTGTCCCTGGGTCCCTGTGGGCACGGTATGACAGCACGGTGTCCCTGGGTCCCTGTGGGCACGGTATGACAGCACGGTGCCCCTGGGTCGCTGTGGGCACGGTATGACAGCACGATGTCCCTGGGTCCCTGTGGGCACGGTATGACAGCACGATGTCCCTGGGTCCCTGTGGGCACGGTATGACAGCACGGTGTCCCTGTGGGCACGGTATGACAGCACGGTGTCCCTGGGTCCCTGTGGGCACGGTATGACAGCACGGTGCCCCTGTGGGCACGGTATGACAGCACGATGCCCCTGGGTCCCTGTGGGCACGGTATGACAGCACGGTGCCCCTGGGTCCCTGTGGGCACGGTATGACAGCACGGTGTCCCTGGGTCCCTGTGGGCACGGTATGACAGCACGGTGTCCCTGGGTCCCTGTGGGCACGGTATGACAGCACGGTGTCCCTGGGCCCCTGTGGGCACGGTATGACAGCACGGTGTCCCTGTGGGCACGGTATGACAGCACGGTGTCCCTGTGGGCACGGTATGACAGCACGGTGTCCCTGGGTCCCTGTGGGCACGGTATGACAGCACGGTGCCCCTGGGTCCCTGTGGGCACGGTATGACAGCACGGTGTCCCTGGGTCCCTGTGGGCACGTATGACAGCACGGTGTCCCTGGGTCCCTGTGGGCACGGTATGACAAGCACGGTGCCCCTGTGGGCACGGTATGAAAGCACGGTGTCCCTGGGTCCTCTGTGGGCACGGTATGACAGCACGGTGTCCCTGGGCCCCTGTGGGCACGGTATGACAGCACGGTGTCCCTGTGGGCACGGTATGACAGCACGGTGTCCCTGGGTCCCTGTGGGCACGGTATGACAGCACGGTGTCCCTGTGGGCACGGTATGGCAGCACGGTGCCCCTGGGTCCCTGTGGGCACGTATGACAGCACGGTGCCCCTGGGTCCCTGTGGGCACGGTATGACAGCACGGTGTCCCTGGGTCCCTGTGGGCACGGTATGACAGCACGTTGTCCCTGGGTCCCTGTGGGCACGGTATGACAGCACGATGCCCCTGTGGGCACGGTATGACAGCACGGTGCCCTGTGGGCACGGTATGACAGCACGGTGCCCCTGGGTCCCTGTGGGCACGGTATGACAGCACGATGCCCCTGTGGGCCACGGTATGACAGCACGATGCCCCTGTGGGCACGGTATGACAGCACGGTGCCCCTGGGTCCCTGTGGGCACGGTATGACAGCACGGTGTCCCTGGGTCCCTGTGGGCTCTGGTATGACAGCACGGTGTCCCTGTGGGCACGGTATATGACAGCACGGTGCCCCTGGGTCCCTGTGGGCACGGTAATGACAGCACGGTGTCCCTGGGTCCCTGCGGGCACGGTATGACAGCACGGTTGTCCCTGTGGGCACGGTATGGCAGCACGGTGTCCCTGGGTCCCTGTGGGCACGGTATGACAGCACGGTGTCCCTGTGGGCACGGTATGACAGCACGGTTGTCCCTGGGTCCCTGTGGGCACGGTATGACAGCACGGTGTCCCTGGGTCCCTGTGGGCACGGTATGACAGCACGGTGTCCCTGTGGGCACGGTAATGACAGCACGGTGTCCCTGTGGGCACGGTATGACAGCACGGTGTCCCTGGGTCCCTGCGGGCACGTATGACAGCACGGTGTCCCTGGGTCCCTGTGGGCACGGTATGACAGCACGGTGCCCCTGTGGGCACGGTATGACAGCACGGTGTCCCTGGGTCCCTGTGGGCACGGTATGACAGCACGGTGCCTGGGTCCCTGTGGGCACGGTATGACAGCACGATGCCCCTGTGGGCACGGTATGACAGCACGGTGCCCTGGGTCCCTGTGGGCACGGTATGACAGCACGGTGTCCCTGGGTCCCTGTGGGCACGGTATGACAGCACGGTGCCCCTGGGTCCCTGTGGGCACGGTATGACAGCACGGTGCCCCTGGGTCCCTGTGGGCACGGTATGGACAGCACGGTGTCCCTGGGTCCCTGTGGGCACGGTATGACAAGCACGGTGTCCCTGGGTCCCTGTGGGCACGGTATGACAGCACGGTGCCCCTGTGGGCACGGTATGACAGCACGGTGCCCCTGGGTCCCTGTGGGCACGGTATGACAGCACGGTGTCCCTGGGTCCCTGTGGGCACGGTATGACAGCACGGTATGACAGCACAGTGCCCCTGGGTCCCTGTGGGCACGGTATGACAGCACGATGCCCCTGTGGGCACGGTATGACAGCACGGTGTCCCTGGGTCCCTGTGGGCACGGTATGACAGCACGGTGTCCCTGGGTCCCTGTGGGCACGGTATGACAGCACGGTGTCCCTGGGTCCCTGTGGGCACGGTATGACAGCACGATGCCCCTGTGGGCACGGTATGACAGCACGGTGCCCCTGGGTCCCTGCGGGCACGGTATGACAGCACGGTGTCCCTGGGTCCCTGTGGGCACGGTATGACAGCACGATGTCCCTGGGTCCCTGTGGGCACGGTATAACAGCACGGTGCCCCTGGGTCCCTGTGGGCACGGTATGACAGCACGATGCCCCTGTGGGCACGGTATGACAGCACGGTGCCCCTGGGTCCCTGCGGGCACGGTATGACAGCACGGTGTCCCTGGGTCCCTGTGGGCACGGTATGACAGCACGATGTCCCTGGGTCCCTGTGGGCACGGTATGGCAGCACGGTATGACAGCACGGTGTCCCTGGGTCCCTGTGGGCACGGTATGACAGCACGGTGCCCCTGTGGGCACGGTATGACAGCACGGTGTCCCTGGGTCCCTGTGGGCACGGTATGACAGCACGGTGCCCCTGGGTCCCTGTGGGCACGGTATGACAGCACGGTATGACAGCACGGTGTCCCTGTGGGCACGGTATGACAGCACGGTGTCCCTGGGTCCCTGTGGGCACGGTATGACAGCACGGTGTCCCTGGGTCCCTGTGGGCACGGTATGACAGCACGGTGTCCCTGTGGGCACGGTATGACAGCACGGTGTCCCTGGGTCCCTGTGGGCACGGTATGACAGCACGGTGTCCCTGGGTCCCTGTGGGCACGGTATGACAGCACGGTGCCCCTGTGGGCACGGTATGACAGCACGGTGTCCCTGGGACCCTGTGGGCACGGTATGACAGCACGGTGTCCCTGGGTCCCTGTGGGCACGGTATGACAGCACGGTGTCCCTGTGGGCACGGTATGACAGCACGGTGTCCCTGGGTCCCTGTGGGCACGGTATGACAGCACGGTGCCCCTGGGACCATGTGGGGACGGTATGACAGCACGGTGCCCCTGGGTCCCTGTGGGCACGGTATGACAGCACGGTGTCCCTGGGTCCCTGTGGGCACGGTATGACAGCACGGTATGACAGCACGGTGTCCCTGGGTCCCTGTGGGCACGGTATGACAGCACGGTGCCCCTGGGTCCCTGTGGGCACGGTATGACAGCATGGTGTCCCTGGGTCCCTGTGGGCACGGTATGACAGCACGGTGTCCCTGGGTCCCTGTGGGCACGGTATGACAGCACGGTGTCCCTGGGTCCCTGTGGGCACGGTATGACAGCACGGTGTCCCTGGGTCCCTGTGGGCACGGTATGACAGCACGGTGCCCCTGTGGGCACGGTATGACAGCACGGTGTCCCTGGGTCCCTGTGGGCACGGTATGACAGCACGGTGCCCCTGGGTCCCTGTGGGCACGGTATGACAGCACGGTGTCCCTGGGTCCCTGTGGGCACGGTATGACAGCACGGTGTCCCTGTGGGCACGGTATGACAGCACGGTGTCCTTGGGTCCCTGTGGGCACGGTATGACAGCACGGTGCCCCTGTGGGCACGGTATGACAGCACGGTGCCCCTGGGCCCCTGTGGGCACGGTATGACAGCACGGTATCCCTGTGGGCACGGTATGACAGCACGGTGTCCCTGGGTCCCTGTGGGCACGGTATGACAGCACGGTGTCCCTGGGTCCCTGTGGGCACGGTATGACAGCACGGTGCCCTGGGTCCCTGTGGGCACGGTATGACAGCACGGTGTCCCTGTGGGCACGGTATGACAGCACGGTGCCCCTGGGTCCCTGTGGGCACGGTATGACAGCACGGTGTCCCTGGGTCCCTGTGGGCACGGTATGACAGCACGGTGTCCCTGGGTCCCTGTGGGCACGGTATGACAGCACGGTGTCCCTGTGGGCACGGTATGACAGCACGGTGCCCCTGGGTCCCTGTGGGCACGGTATGACAGCACGGTGTCCCTGGGTCCCTGTGGGCACGGTATGACAGCACGGTGTCCCTGGGTCCCTGTGGGCACGGTATGAAAGCACGGTGTCCCTGTGGGCACGGTATGACAGCACGGTGTCCCTGGGTCCCTGTGGGCACGGTATGACAGCACGGTGTCCCTGGGTCCCTGTGGGCACGGTATGACAGCACGGTGTCCCTGTGGGCACGGTATGACAGCACGGTGTCCCTGTGGGCACGGTATGACAGCACGGTGTCCCTGGGTCCCTGCGGGCATGGTATGACAGCACGGTGTCCCTGGGTCCCTGTGGGCACGGTATGACAGCACGGTGCCCCTGTGGGCACGGTATGACAGCACGGTGTCCCTGGGTCCCTGTGGGCACGGTATGACAGCACGGTGCCCTGGGTCCCTGTGGGCACGGTATGACAGCACGGTGCCCTGGGTCCCTGTGGGCACGGTATGACAGCACGGTGCCCTGGGTCCCTGTGGGCACGGTATGACAGCACGGTGTCCCTGGGTCCCTGTGGGCACGGTATGACAGCACGGTGTCCCTGGGTCCCTGTGGGCACGGTATGACAGCACGGTGCCCCTGGGTCCCTGTGGGCACGGTATGACAGCACGGTGCCCCTGGGTCCCTGTGGGCACGGTATGACAGCACGGTGCCCTGGGTCCCTGTGGGCACGGTATGACAGCACGGTGTCCCTGGGTCCCTGTGGGCACGGTATGACAGCACGGTGTCCCTGGGTCCCTGTGGGCACGGTATGAAAGCACGGTGCCCCTGTGGGCACGGTATGACAGCACGGTGCCCCTGGGTCCCTGTGGGCACGGTATGACAGCACGGTGTCCCTGGGTCCCTGTGGGCACGGTATGACAGCACGGTATGACAGCACGGTGCCCCTGGGTCCCTGTGGGCACGGTATGACAGCACGATGCCCCTGTGGGCACGGTATGACAGCACGGTGTCCCTGGGTCCCTGCGGGCACGGTATGACAGCACGGTGTCCCTGGGTCCCTGTGGGCACGGTATGACAGCACGGTGTCCCTGGGTCCCTGTGGGCACGGTATGACAGCACGATGCCCCTGTGGGCACGGTATGACAGCACGGTGCCCCTGGGTCCCTGCGGGCACGGTATGACAGCACGGTGTCCCTGGGTCCCTGTGGGCACGGTATGACAGCACGATGTCCCTGGGTCCCTGTGGGCACGGTATGACAGCACGGTGCCCCTGGGTCCCTGTGGGCACGGTATGACAGCACGATGCCCCTGTGGGCACGGTATGACAGCACGGTGCCCCTGGGTCCCTGCGGGCACGGTATGACAGCACAGTGTCCCTGGGTCCCTGTGGGCACGGTATGACAGCACGATGTCCCTGGGTCCCTGTGGGCACGGTATGGCAGCACGGTATGACAGCACGGTGTCCCTGGGTCCCTGTGGGCACGGTATGACAGCACGGTGCCCCTGTGGGCACGGTATGACAGCACGGTGTCCCTGGGTCCCTGTGGGCACGGTATGACAGCACGGTGCCCCTGGGTCCCTGTGGGCACGGTATGACAGTACGGTATGACAGCACGGTGTCCCTGTGGGCACGGTATGACAGCACGGTGTCCCTGGGTCCCTGTGGGCACGGTATGACAGCACGGTGTCCCTGGGTCCCTGTGGGCACGGTATGACAGCACGGTGTCCCTGTGGGCACGGTATGACAGCACGGTGTCCCTGGGTCCCTGTGGGCACGGTATGACAGCACGGTGTCCCTGTGGGCACGGTATGACAGCACGGTTTCCCTGGGTCCCTGTGGGCACGGTATGACAGCACGGTGTCCCTGGGTCCCTGTGGGCACGGTATGACAGCACGGTGTCCCTGTGGGCACGGTATGACAGCACGGTGTCCCTGGATCCCTGTGGGCACGGTATGACAGCACGGTGCCCCTGGGACCCTGTGGGGACGGTATGACAGCACGGTGCCCCTGGGTCCCTGTGGGCACGGTATGACAGCACGGTGTCCCTGGGTCCCTGTGGGCACGGTATGACAGCACGGTATGACAGCACGGTGTCCCTGGGTCCCTGTGGGCACGGTATGACAGCACGGTGCCCCTGGGTCCCTGTGGGCACGGTATGACAGCACGGTGTCCCTGGGTCCCTGTGGGCACGGTATGACAGCACGGTGTCCCTGGGTCTCTGTGGGCACGGTATGACAGCACGGTGCCCCTGTGGGCACGGTATGACAGCACGGTGTCCCTGGGTCCCTGTGGGCACGGTATGACAGCACGGTGCCCCTGGGTCCCTGTGGGCACGGTATGACAGCACGGTGTCCCTGGGTCCCTGTGGGCACGGTATGACAGCACGGTGTCCCTGTGGGCACGGTATGACAGCACGGTGTCCTTGGGTCCCTGTGGGCACGGTATGACAGCACGGTGCCCCTGGGTCCCTGTGGGCACGGTATGACAGCACGGTGCCCCTGGGCCCCTGTGGGCACGGTATGACAGCACGGTGTCCCTGGGTCCCTGTGGGCACAGTATGACAGCACGGTGCCCCTGGGTCCCTGTGGGCACGGTATGACAGCACGGTGCCCTGGGTCCCTGTGGGCACGGTATGACAGCACGGTGTCCCTGTGGGCACGGTATGACAGCACGGTGCCCCTGGGTCCCTGTGGGCACGGTATGACAGCACGGTGTCCCTGGGTCCCTGTGGGCACGGTATGACAGCACGGTGTCCCTGGGTCCCTGTGGGCACGGTATGACAGCACGGTGCCCCTGGGTCCCTGTGGGCACGGTGTATGCTGGGCTTGGTGCACCTGGGTCCCTGTGGGCAAGGTATATGCTGGGTTTGGTGCCCCTGGGTCCCTGCGGGCACGGTGTATGCTGGGCTTGGTGCCCCTGGGTCCCTGTGGGCAAGGTATATGCTGGGTTTGGTGCCCCTGGGTCCCTGTGGGCAAGGTATATGCTGGGTTTGGTGCCCCATGGTCCCTGTGGGCACGGTGTTGGCTGGGTTTGGTGCCCCTGGGTCCCTGTGGGCACGGTGTTGGCTGGGTTTGGTGCCCCTGGGTCCCTGTGGGCACGGTGTTGGCTGGGTTTGGTGCCCCTGGGTCCCTGTGGGCACGGTGTATGCTGGGCTTGGTGCCCCTGGGTCCCTGTGGGCACGTTGTATGCTGGGCTTGGTGCCCCATGGTCCCTGTGGGCACGGTGTATGCTGGGCTTGGTGCCCCTGGGTCCCTGTGGGCATGGTGTATGCTGGGCTTGGTGCCCTGGGTTCCTGTGGGCATGGTGTTGGATGGATTTGGTGCCCCTGGGTCCCTGCGGGCACCGTGTGCTGGGCTTGGTGCCCCTGTGTCCCTGCGGGCACGGTGTTGGATAGATTTGGTGCCCCTGGGTCCCTGCGGGCACAGTATATGCTGGGCCTGGTGCCCCTGGGTCCCTGTGGGCACAGTGTATGCTGGGTTTGGTGCCCCTGGGTCCCTGTGGGCACGGTGTATGCTGGGTTTGGTGCCCCTGGGTCCCTGTGGGCACGGTGTTGGCTGGGCTTGGTGCCCCTGGGTCCCTGTGGGCACAGTGTATGCTGGGCTTGGTGCCCCTGGGTCCCTGTGGGCACGGTGTTGGCTGGGTTTGGTGCCCCTGGGTCCCTGTGGGCACGCTGTTGGCTGGGTTTAGTGCCCCTGGGTCCCTGCGGGCACGGTGTTGGCTGGGTTTGGTACCCCTCGGTCCCTTTGGGCACGTTGTATGCTGGGCTTGGTGCCCCTGGGTCCCTGTGGGCACGGTGTATGCTGGGCTTGGTGCCCCTGGGTCCCTGTGGGCATGGTGTATGCTGGGCTTGGTGCCCTGGGTTCCTGCGGGCATGGTGTTGGATGGATTTGGTGCCCCTGGGTCCCTGCAGGCACCGTGTGCTGGGCTTGGTGCCCCTGTGTCCCTGCGGGCACGGTGTTGGATGGATTTGGTCCCCCTGGGTCCCTGCAGGCACAGTATATGCTGGGCTTGGTGCCCCTGGGTCCCTGTGGGCACGGTGTATGCTGGGCTTGGTGCCCCTGGGTCCCTTTGGGCACGCTGTTGGCTGGGTTTAGTGCCCTTGCGTCCCTGTGGGCACGGTGTATGCTGGGCTTGGTGCCCTGGGTTCCTGTGGGCATGGTGTTGCATGGATTTGGTGCCCCTGGGTCCCTGTGGGCACGGTGTATGCTGGGCTTGGTGCCCTGGGTTCCTGTGGGCACGGTGTTGCATGGATTTGGTGCCCCTGGGTCCCTGCAGGCACCGTGTGCTGGGCTTGGTGCCCCTGTGTCCCTGCGGGCACGGTGTTGGCTGGGCTTGGTGCCCCTGGGTCCCTGTGGGTACGCTCTTGGCTGGGTTTAGTGCCCCTGGGTCCCTGTGGGCACGCTGTTGGTTGGGTTTAGTGCCCCTGGGTTCCTGTGGGCACGGTGTATGCTGGGCTTGGTGCCCCATGGTCTCTGTGGGCACGGTGTTGGATGGGATTGGTACCCCTGGGTCCCTGTGGGCACGGTATTGGCTGGGCTTGGTGCCCCTGGGTCCCTGTGGGCACGGTATTGGCTGGGCTTGGTGCCCCTGGGTCCCTGTGGGCACGGTATTGGCTGGGCTTGGTGCCCCTGGGTCCCTGTGGGCACGGTGTTGCTGGGTTTGGTGCCCCTGGGTCCCTGTGGGCACGGTGTTGGCTGGGCTTGGTGCCCCTGGGTCCCTGTGGGCACGGTGTATGCTGGGTTTGGTGCCCCTGGGTCCCTGTGGGCATGGTGTTGGCTGGGTTTGGTGCCCCTGGGTCCCTGTGGGCACGGTGTTGGCTGGGTTTGGTGCCCCTGGGTCCCTGTGGGCACGGTGTTGGCTGGGTTTGGTGCCCCTGGGTCCCTGTGGGCACGGTGTTGGCTGGGTTTGGTGCCCCTGGGTCCCTGTGGGCACGGTGTTGCTGGGTTTGGTGCCCCTGGGTCCCTGTGGGCACGGTGTTGGATGGGATTGGTGCCCCTGGGTCCCTGTGGGCACGGTGTTGGCTGGGTTTGGTGCCCCTGGGTCTTTGTGGGCACGGTGTTGGCTGGGTTTGGTGCCCCTGGGTCCCTGTGGGCACGCTGTTGGATGGGATTGGTGCCCCTGGGTCCCTGTGGGCACGGTGTATGCTGGGTTTGGTGCCCCTGGGTCCCTGTGGGCACGCTGTTGGATGGGATTGGTGCCCCTGGGTCCCTGTGGGCACGGTGTATGCTGGGTTTGGTGCCCCTGGGTCCCTGTGGGCACGGTGTTGGATGGGATTGGTGCCCCTGGGTCCCTGTGGGCACGGTGTTGGCTGGGTTTGGTGCCCCTGGGTCCCTGTGGGCACGGTGTATGCTGGGATTGGTGCCCTGGGTCCCTGTGGGCCCGGTGTTGGATGGGTTTGGTGCCCCTGGGTCCCTGTGGGCACGGTGTATGCTGGGCTTGGTGCCCCTGGGTCCCTGTGGGCACGGTGTTGGCTGGGTTTGGTGCCCCTGGGTCCCTGTGGGCACGGTGTTGGATGGGATTGGTGCCCCTGGGTCCCTGTGGGCACGGTGTTGGCTGGGTTTGGTGCCCTGTGGGCACGGTGTTGGATGGGATTGGTGCCCCTGGGTCCCTGTGGGCACGGTGTTGGCTGGGTTTGGTGCCCCTGGGTCCCTGTGGGCACGGTGTTGGCTGGGTTTGGTGTCCCTGGGTCCCTGTGGGCACGGTGTTGGATGGGTTTGGTGCCCCTGGGTCCCTGTGGGCACGGTGTTGGCTGGGTTTGGTGCCCCTGGGTCCCTGTGGGCACGCTGTTGGATGGGATTGGTGCCCCTGGGTCCCTGTGGGCACGGTGTTGGCTGGGTTTGGTGCCCCTGGGTCCCTGTGGGCACGGTGTTGGATGGGCTTGGTGCCCCTGGGTCCCTGTGGGCACGGTGTTGGATGGGTTTGGTGCCCCTGGGTCCCTGTGGGCACGGTGTATGCTGGGATTGGTGCCCCTGGGTCCCTGTGGGCACGGTGTTGGCTGGGCTTGGTGCCCCTGGGTCCCTGTGGGCACGCTGTTGGCTGGGCTTGGTGCCCCTGGGTCCCTGTGGGCACGCTGTTGGCTGGGCTTGGTGCCCCTGGGTCCCTGTGGGCACGGTGTTGGATGGGTTTGGTGCCCCTGGGTCCCTGTGGGCACGGTGTTGGATGGGTTTGGTGCCCCTGGGTCCCTGTGGGCACGGTGTTGGCTGGGTTTGGTGCCCCTGGGTCCCTGTGGGCACGGTGTATGCTGGGATTGGTGCCCCTGGGTCCCTGTGGGCACGGTGTTGGCTGGGTTTGGTGCCCCTGGGTCCCTGTGGGCACGGTGTTGGCTGGGTTTGGTGCCCCTGGGTCCCTGTGGGCACGGTGTTGGATGGGATTGGTGCCCCTGGGTCCCTGTGGGCACGGTGTTGGATGGGCTTGGTGCCCCTGGGTCCCTGTGGGCACGGTGTTGGATGGGCTTGGTGCCCCTGGGTCCCTGTGGGCACGGTGTATGCTGGGATTGGTGCCCCTGGGTCCCTGTGGGCACGGTGTTGGCTGGGTTTGGTGCCCCTGGGTCCCTGTGGGCACGGTGTTGGCTGGGTTTGGTGCCCCTGGGTCCCTGTGGGCACGCTGTTGGATGGGATTGGTGCCCCTGGGTCCCTGTGGGCATGGTGTTGGATGGGTTTGGTGCCCCTGGGTCCCTGTGGGCACGGTGTTGGATGGGCTTGGTGCCCCTGGGTCCCTGTGGGCACGGTGTTGGATGGGTTTGGTGCCCCTGGGTCCCTGTGGGCACGGTGTTGGATGGGTTTGGTGCCCCTGGGTCCCTGTGGGCACGGTGTATGCTGGGCTTGGTGCCCCTGGGTCCCTGTGGGCACGGTGTTGGCTGGGTTTGGTGCCCCTGGGTCCCTGTGGGCACGGTGTTGGATGGGATTGGTGCCCCTGAGTCCCTGTGGGCACGGTGTTGGCTGGGTTTGGTGCCCCTGGGTCCCTGTGGGCACGGTGTTGGATGGGCTTGGTGCCCCTGGGTCCCTGTGGGCACGGTGTTGGATGGGCTTGGTGCCCCTGGGTCCCTGTGGGCACAGTGTTGGATGGGCTTGGTGCCCCTGGGTCCCTGTGGGAACAGTGTATGCTGGGCTTGGTGCCCCTGGGTCCCTGTGGGCACGGTGTTGGATGGGTTTGGTGCCCCTGGGTCCCTGTGGGCATGGTGTTGGATGGGTTTGGTGCCCCTGGGTCCCTGTGGGCACGGTGTATGCTGGGCTTGGTGCCCCTGGGTCCCCCTGGGTCCCTGTGGGCACAGTGTTGGATGGGATTGGTGCCCCTGGGTCCCTGTGGGCATGGTGTATGCTGGGTTTGGTGCCCCTGGGTCCCTGTGGGCACGGTGTTGGATGAGATTGGTGCCCCTGGGTCCCTGTGGGCACGGTGTTGGCTGGGTTTGGTGCCCCTGGGTCCCTGTGGGCACGGTGTTGGATGGGATTGGTGCCCCTGGGTCCCTGTGGGCATGGTGTTGGCTGGGCTTGGTGCCCCTGGGTCCCTGTGGGCACGGTGTTGGATGGGATTGGTGCCCCTGGGTCCCTGTGGGCACGGTGTTGGCTGGGTTTGGTGCCCCTGGGTCCCTGTGGGCACGGTGTTGGCTGGGTTTGGTGCCCCTGGGTCCCTGTGGGCACGGTGTTGGCTGGGTTTGTTGCCCCTGGGTCCCTGTGGGCACGGTGTTGGCTGGGTTTGGTGCCCTGTGGGCAAGGTGTTGGCTGGGCTTGGTGCCCCTGGGTCCCTGTGGGCACGGTGTATGCTGGGCTTGGTGCCCCTGGGTCCCTGTGGGCACGGTGTTGGCTGGGTTTGGTGCCCCTGGGTCCCTGTGGGCACGGTGTTGGCTGGGTTTGGTGCCCCTGGGTCCCTGTGGGCACGGTGTTGGATGGGATTGGTGCCCCTGGGTCCCTGTGGGCACGGTGTTGGATGGGATTGGTGCCCCTGGGTCCCTGTGGGCACGGTGTTGGATGGGATTGGTGCCCCTGGGTCCCTGTGGGCACGGTGTTGGCTGGGTTTGGTGCCCCTGGGTCCCTGTGGGCACGGTGTTGGCTGGGTTTGGTGCCCCTGGGTCCCTGTGGGCACGGTGTTGGCTGGGTTTGGTGCCCCTGGGTCCCTGTGGGCACGGTGTTGGCTGGGTTTGGTGCCCCTGGGTCCCTGTGGGCACGGTGTTGCTGGGTTTGGTGCCCCTGGGTCCCTGTGGGCACGGTGTTGGATGGGATTGGTGCCCCTGGGTCCCTGTGGGCATGGTGTTGGCTGGGTTTGGTGCCCCTGGGTCTTTGTGGGCACGGTGTTGGCTGGGTTTGGTGCCCCTGGGTCCCTGTGGGCACGCTGTTGGATGGGATTGGTGCCCCTGGGTCCCTGTGGGCCCGGTGTTGGCTGGGTTTGGTGCCCCTGGGTCCCTGTGGGCACGGTGTTGCTGGGTTTGGTGCCCCTGGGTCCCTGTGGGCACGGTGTTGGATGGGATTGGTGCCCCTGGGTCCCTGTGGGCACAGTGTTGGCTGGGTTTGGTGCCCCTGGGTCTTTGTGGGCACGGTGTTGGCTGGGTTTGGTGCCCCTGGGTCCCTGTGGGCACGGTGTTGGATGGGATTGGTGCCCCTGGGTCCCTGTGGGCACGCTGTTGGATGGGATTGGTGCCCCTGGGTCCCTGTGGGCACGGTGTATGCTGGGTTTGGTGCCCCTGGGTCCCTGTGGGCACGGTGTATGCTGGGATTGGTGCCCCTGGGTCCCTGTGGGCACGGTGTTGGCTGGGTTTGGTGCCCCTGGGTCCCTGTGGGCACGGTGTATGCTGGGATTGGTGCCCCTGGGTCCCTGTGGGCACGGTGTTGGCTGGGTTTGGTGCCCCTGGGTCCCTGTGGGCACGGTGTTGCTGGGTTTGGTGCCCCTGGGTCCCTGTGGGCACGGTGTTGGATGGGTTTGGTGCCCCTGGGTCCCTGTGGGCACGGTGTATGCTGGGCTTGGTGCCCCTGGGTCCCTGTGGGCACGGTGTTGGCTGGGTTTGGTGCCCCTGGGTCCCTGTGGGCACGGTGTTGGATGGGTTTGGTGCCCCTGGGTCCCTGTGGGCACGGTGTTGGGTGGGATTGGTGCCCCTGGGTCCCTGTGGGCACGCTGTTGGATGGGATTGGTGCCCCTGGGTCCCTGTGGGCACGGTGTTGGCTGGGTTTGGTGCCCCTGGGTCCCTGTGGGCACGGTGTTGGATGGGATTGGTGCCCCTGGGTCCCAGTGGGCACGGTGTTGGATGGGATTGGTGCCCCTGGGTCCCTGTGGGCATGGTGTTGGCTGGGCTTGGTGCCCCTGGGTCCCTGTGGGCACGCTGTTGGCTGGGCTTGGTGCCCCTGGGTCCCTGTGGGCACGGTGTTGGCTGGGTTTGGTGCCCCTGGGTCCCTGTGGGCACGGTGTTGGATGGGTTTGGTGCCCCTGGGTCCCTGTGGGCACGGTGTTGGCTGGGTTTGGTGCCCCTGGGTCCCTGTGGGCACGGTGTATGCTGGGATTGGTGTCCCTGTGGGCATGGTATATGCTGGGTTTGGTGCCCCTGGGTCCCTGTGGGCACGGTGTTGGCTGGGTTTGGTGCCCCTGGGTCCCTGTGGGCACGGTGTTGGATGGGCTTGGTGCCCCTGGGTCCCTGTGGGCACGGTGTTGGATGGGCTTGGTGCCCCTGGGTCCCTGTGGGCACGGTGTTGGATGGGCTTGGTGCCCCTGGGTCCCTGTGGGCACGGTGTATGCTGGGATTGGTGCCCCTGGGTCCCTGTGGGCACGGTGTTGGCTGGGTTTGCTGCCCCTGGGTCCCTGTGGGCACGGTGTTGGCTGGGTTTGGTGCCCCTGGGTCCCTGTGGGCACGCTGTTGGATGGGATTGGTGCCCCTGGGTCCCTGTGGGCATGGTGTTGGATGGGTTTGGTGCCCCTGGGTCCCTGTGGGCACGGTGTTGGATGGGCTTGGTGCCCCTGGGTCCCTGTGGGCACGGTGTTGGATGGGTTTGGTGCCCCTGGGTCCCTGTGGGCACGGTGTATGCTGGGCTTGGTGCCCCTGGGTCCCTGTGGGCACGGTGTTGGATGGGTTTGGTGCCCCTGGGTCCCTGTGGGCACGGTGTATGCTGGGCTTGGTGCCCCTGGGTCCCTGTGGGCACGGTGTTGGCTGGGTTTGGTGCCCCTGGGTCCCTGTGGGCACGGTGTTGGATGGGATTGGTGCCCCTGAGTCCCTGTGGGCACGGTGTTGGCTGGGTTTGGTGCCCCTGGGTCCCTGTGGGCACGGTGTTGGATGGGCTTGGTGCCCCTGGGTCCCTGTGGGCACGGTGTTGGATGGGCTTGGTGCCCCTGGGTCCCTGTGGGCACAGTGTTGGATGGGCTTGGTGCCCCTGGGTCCCTGTGGGCACAGTGTATGCTGGGCTTGGTGCCCTTGGGTCCCTGTGGGCACGGTGTTGGATGGGTTTGGTGCCCCTGGGTCCCTGTGGGCATGGTGTTGGATGGGTTTGGTGCCCCTGGGTCCCTGTGGGCACGGTGTATGCTGGGCTTGGTGCCCCTGGGTCCCCCTGGGTCCCTGTGGGCACAGTGTTGGATGGGATTGGTGCCCCTGGGTCCCTGTGGGCACGGTGTATGCTGGGTTTGGTGCCCCTGGGTCCCTGTGGGCACGGTGTTGGATGGGATTGGTGCCCCTGGGTCCCTGTGGGCACGGTGTTGGCTGGGTTTGGTGCCCCTGGGTCCCTGTGGGCACGGTGTTGGATGGGATTGGTGCCCCTGGGTCCCTGTGGGCATGGTGTTGGCTGGGCTTGGTGCCCCTGGGTCCCTGTGGGCACGGTGTTGGATGGGATTGGTGCCCCTGGGTCCCAGTGGGCACGGTGTTGGATGGGATTGGTGCCCCTGGGTCCCTGTGGGCACGGTGTTGGATGGGATTGGTGCCCCTGGGTCCCAGTGGGCACGGTGTTGGATGGGATTGGTGCCCCTGGGTCCCTGTGGGCATGGTGTTGGCTGGGCTTGGTGCCCCTGGGTCCCTGTGGGCACGCTGTTGGCTGGGCTTGGTGCCCCTGGGTCCCTGTGGGCACGGTGTTGGCTGGGTTTGGTGCCCCTGGGTCCCTGTGGGCACGGTGTTGGATGGGTTTGGTGCCCCTGGGTCCCTGTGGGCACGGTGTTGGCTGGGTTTGGTGCCCCTGGGTCCCTGTGGGCACGGTGTATGCTGGGATTGGTGTCCCTGTGGGCATGGTATATGCTGGGTTTGGTGCCCCTGGGTCCCTGTGGGCACGGTGTTGGCTGGGTTTGGTGCCCCTGGGTCCCTGTGGGCACGGTGTTGGATGGGATTGGTGCCCCTGGGTCCCTGTGGGCACGGTGTTGGATGGGCTTGGTGCCCCTGGGTCCCTGTGGGCACGGTGTTGGATGGGCTTGGTGCCCCTGGGTCCCTGTGGGCACGGTGTATGCTGGGATTGGTGCCCCTGGGTCCCTGTGGGCACGGTGTTGGCTGGGTTTGGTGCCCCTGGGTCCCTGTGGGCACGGTGTTGGCTGGGTTTGGTGCCCCTGGGTCCCTGTGGGCACGGTGTTGGCTGGGTTTGGTGCCCCTGGGTCCCTGTGGGCACGCTGTTGGATGGGATTGGTGCCCCTGGGTCCCTGTGGGCATGGTGTTGGATGGGTTTGGTGCCCCTGGGTCCCTGTGGGCACGGTGTTGGATGGGCTTGGTGCCCCTGGGTCCCTGTGGGCACGGTGTTGGATGGGTTTGGTGCCCCTGGGTCCCTGTGGGCACGGTGTTGGATGGGTTTGGTGCCCCTGGGTCCCTGTGGGCACGGTGTATGCTGGGCTTGGTGCCCCTGGGTCCCTGTGGGCACGGTGTTTGCTGGGTTTGGTGCCCCTGGGTCCCTGTGGGCACGGTGTTGGATGGGATTGGTGCCCCTGAGTCCCTGTGGGCACGGTGTTGGCTGGGTTTGGTGCCCCTGGGTCCCTGTGGGCACGGTGTTGGATGGGCTTGGTGCCCCTGGGTCCCTGTGGGCACGGTGTTGGATGGGCTTGGTGCCCCTGGGTCCCTGTGGGCACAGTGTTGGATGGGCTTGGTGCCCCTGGGTCCCTGTGGGCACGGTGTATGCTGGGCTTGGTGCCCTTGGGTCCCTGTGGGCACGGTGTTGGATGGGTTTGGTGCCCCTGGGTCCCTGTGGGCATGGTGTTGGATGGGTTTGGTGCCCCTGGGTCCCTGTGGGCACGGTGTATGCTGGGCTTGGTGCCCCTGGGTCCCCCTGGGTCCCTGTGGGCACAGTGTTGGATGGGATTGGTGCCCCTGGGTCCCTGTGGGCACGGTGTATGCTGGGTTTGGTGCCCCTGGGTCCCTGTGGGCACGGTGTTGGATGGGATTGGTGCCCCTGGGTCCCTGTGGGCACGGTGTTGGCTGGGTTTGGTGCCCCTGGGTCCCTGTGGGCACGGTGTTGGATGGGATTGGTGCCCCTGGGTCCCTGTGGGCACGGTGTTGGCTGGGCTTGGTGCCCCTGGGTCCCTGTGGGCACGGTGTTGGATGGGATTGGTGCCCCTGGGTCCCTGTGGGCACGGTGTTGGCTGGGTTTGGTGCCCCTGGGTCCCTGTGGGCACGGTGTTGGCTGGGTTTTGTGCCCCTGGGTCCCTGTGGGCACGGTGTTGGCTGGGTTTGGTGCCCCTGGGTCCCTGTGGGCACGGTGTTGGCTGGGTTTGGTGCCCCTGGGTCCCTGTGGGCACGGTGTTGGCTGGGTTTGGTGCCCTGTGGGCACGGTGTTGGCTGGGCTTGGTGCCCCTGGGTCCCTGTGGGCACGGTGTTGGCTGGGTTTGGTGCCCTGTGGGCACGGTGTTGGCTGGGTTTGGTGCCCCTGGGTCCCTGTGGGCATGGTGTTGGCTGGGTTTGGTGCCCCTGGGTCCCTGTGGGCACGGTGTTGGATGGGATTGGTGCCCCTGGGTCCCTGTGGGCACGGTGTTGGATGGGATTGGTGCCCCTGGGTCCCTGTGGGCACGGTGTTGGATGGGATTGGTGCCCCTGGGTCCCTGTGGGCACGGTGTTGGCTGGGTTTGGTGCCCCTGGGTCCCTGTGGGCACGGTGTTGGCTGGGTTTGGTGCCCCTGGGTCCCGGTGGGCACGGTGTTGGCTGGGTTTGGTGCCCCTGGGTCCCTGTGGGCACGGTGTTGGCTGGGTTTGGTGCCCTGTGGGCACGGTGTTGGCTGGGCTTGGTGCCCCTGGGTCCCTGTGGGCACGGTGTATGCTGGGCTTGGTGCCCCTGGGTCCCTGTGGGCACGGTGTTGGCTGGGTTTGGTGCCCCTGGGTCCCTGTGGGCACGGTGTTGGATGGGATTGGTGCCCCTGGGTCCCTGTGGGCACGGTGTTGGCTGGGTTTGGTGCCCTGTGGGCACGGTGTTGGATTGGTTTGGTGCCCCTGGGTCCCTGTGGGCACGGTGTTGGCTGGGTTTGGTGCCCCTGGGTCCCTGTGGGCACGGTGTTGGCTGGGTTTGGTGCCCTGTGGGCACGCTGTTGGATGGGTTTGGTGCCCCTGGGTCCCTGTGGGCACGGTGTTGGCTGGGTTTGGTGCCCCTGGGTCCCTGTGGGCACGGTGTTGGCTGGGTTTGGTGCCCTGTGGGCACGCTGTTGGATGGGATTGGTGCCCCTGGGTCCCTGTGGGCACGGTGTTGGCTGGGTTTGGTGCCCCTGGGTCCCTGTGGGCATGGTGTTGGCTGGGTTTGGTGCCCCTGGGTCCCTGTGGGCACGGTGTTGGATGGGATTGGTGCCCCTGGGTCCCTGTGGGCACGGTGTTGGATGGGATTGGTGCCCCTGGGTCCCTGTGGGCACGGTGTTGGATGGGATTGGTGCCCCTGGGTCCCTGTGGGCACGGTGTTGGCTGGGTTTGGTGCCCCTGGGTCCCTGTGGGCACGGTGTTGGCTGGGTTTGGTGCCCCTGGGTCCCTGTGGGCACGGTGTTGGCTGGGTTTGGTGCCCTGTGGGCACGGTGTTGGCTGGGCTTGGTGCCCCTGGGTCCCTGTGGGCACGGTGTATGCTGGGCTTGGTGCCCCTGGGTCCCTGTGGGCACGGTGTTGGCTGGGTTTGGTGCCCCTGGGTCCCTGTGGGCACGGTGTTGGATTGGTTTGGTGCCCCTGGGTCCCTGTGGGCACGGTGTTGGATGGGTTTGGTGCCCCTGGGTCCCTGTGGGCACGGTGTTGGCTGGGTTTGGTGCCCTGTGGGCACGCTGTTGGATGGGTTTGGTGCCCCTGGGTCCCTGTGGGCACGGTGTTGGCTGGGTTTGGTGCCCCTGGGTCCCTGTGGGCACGGTGTTGGCTGGGTTTGGTGCCCTGTGGGCACGCTGTTGGATGGGATTGGTGCCCCTGGGTCCCTGTGGGCACGGTGTTGGCTGGGTTTGGTGCCCCTGGGTCCCTGTGGGCATGGTGTTGGCTGGGTTTGGTGCCCCTGGGTCCCTGTGGGCACGGTGTTGGATGGGATTGGTGCCCCTGGGTCCCTGTGGGCACGGTGTTGGATGGGATTGGTGCCCCTGGGTCCCTGTGGGCACGGTGTTGGATGGGATTGGTGCCCCTGGGTCCCTGTGGGCACGGTGTTGGCTGGGTTTGGTGCCCCTGGGTCCCTGTGGGCACGGTGTTGGCTGGGTTTGGTGCCCCTGGGTCCCTGTGGGCACGGTGTTGGCTGGGTTTGGTGCCCCTGGGTCCCTGTGGGCACGGTGTTGGCTGGGTTTGGTGCCCTGTGGGCACGGTGTTGGCTGGGCTTGGTGCCCCTGGGTCCCTGTGGGCACGGTGTATGCTGGGCTTGGTGCCCCTGGGTCCCTGTGGGCACGGTGTTGGCTGGGTTTGGTGCCCCTGGGTCCCTGTGGGCACGGTGTTGGATGGGATTGGTGCCCCTGGGTCCCTGTGGGCACGGTGTTGGCTGGGTTTGGTGCCCTGTGGGCACGGTGTTGGATTGGTTTGGTGCCCCTGGGTCCCTGTGGGCACGGTGTTGGCTGGGTTTGGTGCCCTGTGGGCACGGTGTTGGATGGGTTTGGTGCCCCTGGGTCCCTGTGGGCACGGTGTTGGCTGGGTTTGGTGCCCTGTGGGCACGCTGTTGGATGGGTTTGGTGCCCCTGGGTCCCTGTGGGCACGGTGTTGGCTGGGTTTGGTGCCCCTGGGTCCCTGTGGGCACGGTGTTGGCTGGGTTTGGTGCCCCTGGGTCCCTGTGGGCACAGTGTTGGCTGGGTTTGGTGCCCTTGGGTTCCTGCGGGCACGGTGTTGGCTGGGTTTGGTGCCCCTTGGTCCCTGTGGGCACGGTGTTGGCTGGGTTTGGTGCCCCTGGGTCCCTGTGGGCACGGTGTTGGCTGGGTTTGGTGCCCCTGGGTCCCTGTGGGCACGCTGTTGGATGGGATTGGTGCCCCTGGGTCCCTGTGGGCACGGTGTTGGCTGGGTTTGGTGCCCCTGGGTCCCTGTGGGCACGGTGTTGGCTGGGTTTGGTGCCCCTGGGTCCCTGTGGGCACGGTGTTGGATGGGATTGGTGCCCCTGGGTCCCTGTGGGCACGGTATTGGCTGGGTTTGGTGCCCCTGGGTCCCTGTGGGCACGGTGTTGGCTGGGTTTGGTGCCCCTTGGTCCCTGTGGGCACGGTGTTGGCTGGGTTTGGTGCCCCTGGGTCCCTGTGGGCACGGTGTTGGCTGGGTTTGGTGCCCCTGGGTCCCTGTGGGCACGCTGTTGGATGGGATTGGTGCCCCTGGGTCCCTGTGGGCACGGTGTTGGCTGGGTTTGGTGCCCCTGGGTCCCTGTGGGCACGGTGTTGGCTGGGTTTGGTGCCCCTGGGTCCCTGTGGGCACGGTGTTGGATGGGATTGGTGCCCCTGGGTCCCTGTGGGCACGGTATTGGCTGGGTTTGGTGCCCCTGGGTCCCTGTGGGCACGGTGTTGGCTGGGTTTGGTGCCCCTGGGTCCTTTTGGGCACGGTGTTGGATGGGATTGGTGCCCCTGGGTCCCTGTGGGCACGGTGTTGGATGGGATTGGTGCCCCTGGGTCCCTGTGGGCACGGTGTATGCTGGGTTTGGTGCCACTGGGTCCCTGTGGGCACGGTGTATGCTGGGCTTGGTGCCCCTGTGGGCACGGTGTTGGCTGGGTTTGGTGCCCCTGGGTCCCTGTGGGCACGGTGTTGGCTGGGTTTGGTGTCCCTGGGTCCCTGTGGGCACGGTGTTGGATGGGATTGGTGCCCCTGGGTCCCTGTGGGCACGGTGTTGGCTGGGTTTGGTGCCCCTGGGTCCCTGTGGGCACGGTGTTGGATGGGATTGGTGCCCCTGGGTCCCTGTGGGCACGGTGTTGGCTGGGTTTGGTGCCCCTGGGTCCCTGTGGGCACGGTGTTGGATGGGATTGGTGCCCCTGGGTCCCTGTGGGCACGGTGTTGGATGGGCTTGGTGCCCCTGGGTCCCTGTGGGCACGGTGTTGGATGGGCTTGGTGCCCCTGGGTCCCTGTGGGCACGGTGTATGCTGGGATTGGTGCCCCTGGGTCCCTGTGGGCACGGTGTTGGCTGGGTTTGGTGCCCCTGGGTCCCTGTGGGCACGGTGTTGGCTGGGTTTGGTGCCCCTGGGTCCCTGTGGGCACGGTGTTGGCTGGGTTTGGTGCCCCTGGGTCCCTGTGGGCACGCTGTTGGATGGGATTGGTGCCCCTGGGTCCCTGTGGGCATGTGTTGGATGGGTTTGGTGCCCCTGGGTCCCTGTGGGCACGGTGTTGGATGGGCTTGGTGCCCCTGGGTCCCTGTGGGCACGGTGTTGGATGGGTTTGGTGCCCCTGGGTCCCTGTGGGCACGGTGTTGGATGGGTTTGGTGCCCCTGGGTCCCTGTGGGCACGGTGTATGCTGGGCTTGGTGCCCCTGGGTCCCTGTGGGCACGGTGTATGCTGGGTTTGGTGCCCCTGGGTCCCTGTGGGCACGGTGTTTGCTGGGTTTGGTGCCCCTGGGTCCCTGTGGGCACGGTGTTGGATGGGATTGGTGCCCCTGAGTCCCTGTGGGCACGGTGTTGGCTGGGTTTGGTGCCCCTGGGTCCCTGTGGGCACGGTGTTGGATGGGCTTGGTGCCCCTGGGTCCCTGTGGGCACGGTGTTGGATGGGCTTGGTGCCCCTGGGTCCCTGTGGGCACGGTGTTGGATGGGCTTGGTGCCCCTGGGTCCCTGTGGGCACAGTGTTGGATGGGCTTGGTGCCCCTGGGTCCCTGTGGGCACAGTGTATGCTGGGCTTGGTGCCCTTGGGTCCCTGTGGGCACGGTGTTGGATGGGTTTGGTGCCCCTGGGTCCCTGTGGGCATGGTGTTGGATGGGTTTGGTGCCCCTGGGTCCCTGTGGGCACGGTGTATGCTGGGCTTGGTGCCCCTGGGTCCCCCTGGGTCCCTGTGGGCACAGTGTTGGATGGGATTGGTGCCCCTGGGTCCCTGTGGGCACGGTGTATGCTGGGTTTGGTGCCCCTGGGTCCCTGTGGGCACGGTGTTGGATGGGATTGGTGCCCCTGGGTCCCTGTGGGCACGGTGTTGGCTGGGTTTGGTGCCCCTGGGTCCCTGTGGGCACGGTGTTGGATGGGATTGGTGCCCCTGGGTCCCTGTGGGCATGGTGTTGGCTGGGCTTGGTGCCCCTGGGTCCCTGTGGGCACGGTGTTGGATGGGATTGGTGCCCCTGGGTCCCTGTGGGCACGGTGTTGGCTGGGTTTGGTGCCCCTGGGTCCCTGTGGGCACGGTGTTGGCTGGGTTTGGTGCCCCTGGGTCCCTGTGGGCACGGTGTTGGCTGGGTTTGGTGCCCCTGGGTCCCTGTGGGCACGGTGTTGGCTGGGTTTGGTGCCCCTGGGTCCCTGTGGGCACGGTGTTGGCTGGGTTTGGTGCCCTGTGGGCACGGTGTTGGCTGGGCTTGGTGCCCCTGGGTCCCTGTGGGCACGGTGTATGCTGGGCTTGGTGCCCCTGGGTCCCTGTGGGCACGGTGTTGGCTGGGTTTGGTGCCCCTGGGTCCCTGTGGGCATGGTGTTGGCTGGGTTTGGTGCCCCTGGGTCCCTGTGGGCACGGTGTTGGATGGGATTGGTGCCCCTGGGTCCCTGTGGGCACGGTGTTGGATGGGATTGGTGCCCCTGGGTCCCTGTGGGCACGGTGTTGGATGGGATTGGTGCCCTTGGGTCCCTGTGGGCACGGTGTTGGCTGGGTTTGGTGCCCCTGGGTCCCTGTGGGCACGGTGTTGGCTGGGTTTGGTGCCCCTGGGTCCCTGTGGGCACGGTGTTGGCTGGGTTTGGTGCCCCTGGGTCCCTGTGGGCACGGTGTTGGCTGGGTTTGGTGCCCTGTGGGCACGGTGTTGGCTGGGCTTGGTGCCCCTGGGTCCCTGTGGGCACGGTGTATGCTGGGCTTGGTGCCCCTGGGTCCCTGTGGGCACGGTGTTGGCTGGGTTTGGTGCCCCTGGGTCCCTGTGGGCACGGTGTTGGCTGGGTTTGGTGCCCTGTGGGCACGGTGTTGGATTGGTTTGGTGCCCCTGGGTCCCTGTGGGCACGGTGTTGGCTGGGTTTGGTGCCCTGTGGGCACGGTGTTGGATGGGTTTGGTGCCCCTGGGTCCCTGTGGGCACGGTGTTGGCTGGGTTTGGTGCCCTGTGGGCACGCTGTTGGATGGGTTTGGTGCCCCTGGGTCCCTGTGGGCACGGTGTTGGCTGGGTTTGGTGCCCCTGGGTCCCTGTGGGCACGGTGTTGGCTGGGTTTGGTGCCCCTGGGTCCCTGTGGGCACAGTGTTGGCTGGGTTTGGTGCCCTTGGGTTCCTGCGGGCACGGTGTTGGCTGGGTTTGGTGCCCCTTGGTCCCTGTGGGCACGGTGTTGGCTGGGTTTGGTGCCCCTGGGTCCCTGTGGGCACGGTGTTGGCTGGGTTTGGTGCCCCTGGGTCCCTGTGGGCACGCTGTTGGATGGGATTGGTGCCCCTGGGTCCCTGTGGGCACGGTGTTGGCTGGGTTTGGTGCCCCTGGGTCCCTGTGGGCACGGTGTTGGCTGGGTTTGGTGCCCCTGGGTCCCTGTGGGCACGGTGTTGGATGGGATTGGTGCCCCTGGGTCCCTGTGGGCACGGTATTGGCTGGGTTTGGTGCCCCTGGGTCCCTGTGGGCACGGTGTTGGCTGGGTTTGGTGCCCCTTGGTCCCTGTGGGCACGGTGTTGGCTGGGTTTGGTGCCCCTGGGTCCCTGTGGGCACGGTGTTGGCTGGGTTTGGTGCCCCTGGGTCCCTGTGGGCACGGTGTTGGATGGGATTGGTGCCCCTGGGTCCCTGTGGGCACGGTATTGGCTGGGTTTGGTGCCCCTGGGTCCCTGTGGGCACGGTGTTGGCTGGGTTTGGTGCCCCTGGGTCCTTTTGGGCACGGTGTTGGATGGGATTGGTGCCCCTGGGTCCCTGTGGGCACGGTGTTGGATGGGATTGGTGCCCCTGGGTCCCTGTGGGCACGGTGTATGCTGGGTTTGGTGCCCCTGGGTCCCTGTGGGCACGGTGTATGCTGGGCTTGGTGCCCCTGTGGGCACGGTGTTGGCTGGGTTTGGTGCCCCTGGGTCCCTGTGGGCACGGTGTTGGCTGGGTTTGGTGCCCCTGGGTCCCTGCGGGCACGGTGTTGGCTGGGTTTGGTGCCCCTGGGTCCCTGTGGGCACGGTGTTGGATGGGATTGGTGCCCCTGGGTCCCTGTGGGCACGGTGTTGGATGGGATTGGTGCCCCTGGGTCCCTGTGGGCACGGTGTTGGCTGGGTTTGGTGCCCCTGGGTCCCTGTGGGCACGGTGTTGGATGGGATTGGTGCCCCTGGGTCCCTGTGGGCACGGTGTTGGCTGGGTTTGGTGCCCCTGGGTCCCTGTGGGCACGGTGTTGGCTGGGTTTGGTGCCCCTGGGTCCCTGTGGGCACGGTGTTGGCTGGGTTTGGTGCCCCTGGGTCCCTGTGGGCACGGTGTTGGCTGGGTTTGGTGCCCCTGGGTCCCTGTGGGCACGGTGTTGGCTGGGTTTGGTGCCCCTGGGTCCCTGTGGGCACGGTGTTGGCTGGGTTTGGTGCCCCTGGGTCTCTGTGGGCACGGTGTTGGCTGGGTTTGGTGCCCCTGGGTCCCTGTGGGCACGGTGTTGCTGGGTTTGGTGCCCCTGGGTCCCTGTGGGCACGGTGTATGCTGGGTTTGGTGCCCCTGGGTCCCTGTGGGCATGGTGTTGGCTGGGTTTGGTGCCCCTGGGTCCCTGTGGGCACGGTGTTGGGTGGGATTGGTGCCCCTGGGTCCCTGTGGGCACGGTGTTGGATGGGTTTGGTGCCCCTGGGTCCCTGTGGGCACGGTGTTGGATGGGTTTGGTGCCCCTGGGTCCCTGTGGGCACGGTGTTGGATGGGATTGGTGCCCCTGGGTCCCTGTGGGCACGGTGTTGGCTGGGTTTGGTGCCCCTGGGTCCCTGTGGGCACGGTGTTGGCTGGGTTTGGTGCCCCTGGGTCCCTGTGGGCACGGTGTTGGCTGGGTTTGGTGCCCCTGGGTCCCTGTGGGCACGGTGTTGGCTGGGTTTGGTGCCCCTGGGTCCCTGTGGGCATGGTGTTGGCTGGGTTTGGTGCCCCTGGGTCCCTGTGGGCACGGTGTTGGATGGGATTGGTGCCCCTGGGTCCCTGTGGGCACGGTGTTGGAGGGGTTTGGTGCCCCTGGGTCCCTGTGGGCACGGTGTTGGATGGGATTGGTGTCCCTGGGTCCCTGTGGGCACGGTGTTGGCTGGGTTTGGTGCCCCTGGGTCCCTGTGGGCACGGTGTTGGATGGGTTTGGTGCCCCTGGGGGCACGCTGTTGGCTGGGTTTGGTGCCCCTGGGTCCCTGTGGGCACGGTGTTGGCTGGGTTTGGTGCCCCTGGGTCCCTGTGGGCACGGTGTTGGCTGGGTTTGGTGCCCCTGGGTCCCTGTGGGCACGGTGTTGGCTGGGTTTGGTGCCCCTGGGTCCCTGCGGGCACGGTGTTGGCTGGGTTTGGTGCCCCTGGGTCCCTGCGGGCATGGTGTTGGGTGGGATTGGTGCCCCTGGGTCCCTGTGGGCACGGTGTTGGCTGGGTTTGGTGCCCCTGGGTCCCTGTGGGCACGGTGTTGGCTGGGTTTGGTGCCCCTGGGTCCCTGTGGGCACGGTTTTGGCTGGGTTTGGTGCCCTTGGGTCCCTGTGGGCACGGTGTTGGCTGGGTTTGGTGCCCCTGGGTCCCTGTGGGCACGGTGTTGGCTGGGTTTGGTGCCCCTGGGTCCCTGTGGGCACGGTGTTGGATGGGATTGGTGCCCCTGGGTCCCTGTGGGCACGGTGTTGGCTGGGTTTGGTGCCCCTGGGTCCCTGTGGGCACGGTGTTGGATGGGTTTGGTGCCCCTGGGTCCCTGTGGGCACGGTGTTGGATGGGTTTGGTGCCCCTGGGTCCCTGTGGGCACGGTGTTGGATGGGTTTGGTGCCCCTGGGTCCCTGTGGGCACGGTGTTGGATGGGATTGGTGCCCCTGGGTCCCTGTGGGCACGGTGTTGGCTGGGTTTGGTGCCCCTGGGTCCCTGTGGGCACGGTGTTGGCTGGGTTTGGTGCCCCTGGGTCCCTGTGGGCACGGTGTTGGCTGGGTTTGGTGCCCCTGGGTCCCTGTGGGCACGGTGTTGGCTGGGTTTGGTGCCCCTGGGTCCCTGTGGGCACAGTGTTGGATGGGATTGGTGCCCCTGGGTCCCTGTGGGCACGGTGTTGGCTGGGTTTGGTGCCCCTGGGTCCCTGTGGGCACGGTGTTGGCTGGGTTTGGTGCCCCTGGGTCCCTGTGGGCACGGTGTTGGCTGGGTTTGGTGCCCCTGGGTCCCTGTGGGCACGGTGTTGGATGGGATTGGTGCCCCTGGGTCCCTGTGGGCACGGTGTTGGCTGGGTTTGGTGCCCCTGGGTCCCTGTGGGCATGGTGTTGGCTGGGTTTGGTGCCCCTGGGTCCCTGTGGGCACGGTGTTGGCTGGGTTTGGTGCCCCTGGGTCCCTGTGGGCACGGTGTTGGCTGGGTTTGGTGCCCCTGGGTCCCTGTGGGCATGGTGTTGGCTGGGTTTGGTGCCCCTGGGTCCCTGTGGGCATGGTGTTGGCTGGGTTTGGTGCCCCTGGGTCCCTGTGGGCACGGTGTTGGCTGGGTTTGGTGCCCCTGGGTCCCTGTGGGCACGGTGTTGGATGGGTTTGGTGCCCCTGGGGGCACGCTGTTGGCTGGGTTTGGTGCCCCTGGGTCCCTGTGGGCACGGTGTTGGCTGGGTTTGGTGCCCCTGGGTCCCTGTGGGCACGGTGTTGGCTGGGTTTGGTGCCCCTGGGTCCCTGTGGGCACGGTGTTGGCTGGGTTTGGTGCCCCTGGGTCCCTGTGGTCCCTGTGGGCACGGTGTTGGCTGGGTTTGGTGCCCCTGGGTCCCTGTGGGCACGGTGTTGGATGGGATTGGTGCCCCTGGGTCCCTGTGGGCACGGTGTTGGCTGGGTTTGGTGCCCCTGGGTCCCTGTGGGCACGGTGTTGGCTGGGTTTGGTGCCCCTGTGGAGCTGGTTCAGCTGCTTTTTTATCTCAGCCTCCGGCCCCTTTAAGTTGGGACAGCTGCCCGGTGACGTCGCAAATGACAACACCCTCTTTGGTATTTATGCAAATTAAACCACGCCCTCTATGTTGAACAGACCAATAGCAGCCCCGCTTTCCCTGCACGAGACCAATCGGGAAGAGGCGCGGTGACTCACCATATAAGGACAGGCTTTGCCATAAAAGGAAACATTGTATCGCTTTATATGGCAGGAAATAGTGCAGACGCAGCACCCTGAACCCAAGTGATCCCTCCGCGCTATCCTTCCGCGCCCGGCGTGCTCTGACAGCTACTACAGGGAAATAGTTCCGGCAGCGCAGGAATCCGCCTCCTAGCCTGTCACTGGCGGTCACGCGCGAAGTGAGTGACGCGGCGCGGAATGTGATTGGCTGGGACAGAGTTCGCGGGGAAGCGGCGGCCAGAGCAAGATAGGAAGCCGGGGGAGAGGCAGGGAACCCGGGGGAGAGCAAGAGAGGGACCCGGGGGGAGAGAGACAGGGAACCCGGGGGGAGAGAGACAGGGAACCCGGGGGAGAGCAAGAGAGGAACCCGGGGGGAGAGCAAGAGAGGAACCCGGGGGGAGAGAGACAGGGAACCCGGGGGAGAGCAAGAGAGGGACCCGGAGGGAGAGACAGGGAACCCGGGGGAGAGACAGGGAACCCGGGGGGAGAGAAAGAGAGGGACCCGGGGGGAGAGAAAGAGAGGGACCCGGGGGGAGAGAAAGAGAGGGACCCGGGGGGAGAGAAAGAGAGGGACCCGGGGGGAGAGAAAGAGAGGGACCCGGGGGGAGAGAGACAGGGAGCCCGGGGGGAAAGAGACAGGGAGCCCGGGGGAGAGCAAGAGAGGAACCCGGGGGGAGAGAGACAGGGAACCCGGGGTGAGAGAGACAGGGAGCCCGGGGGGAGAGAGACAGGGGACCCGGGGGGAGAGAGACAGGGGACCCGGGGGGAAAGAGACAGGGAGCCCGGGGGGAAAGAGACAGGGAGCCCGGGGGAGAGCAAGAGAGGAACCCCGTGGGGTGAGGGGGGAGCCCGGGGACAGAGGGGGGAACCCTGTTGGAGGAGACCCGGGGACAGAGAGGGGGGAGCCCGGTGGAGGAGAGGGGGGAGCCCGGTGGAGGAGAGAGGGGGGAGCCCGGGGACAGGGGGGGAACCCGGTGGAGGAGAGAGGGGGGAACCCGGTGGAGGAGAGAGGGGGGAACCCGTGGAGGAGAGAGAGGGGAGCCCGGGGGCAGAGGGGGAGCCCTGTTGGAGGAGACCCGGGGACAGAGAGGGGGGAGCCCGGGGGCAGAGGGGGAGCCCTGTTGGAGGAGACCCGGGGACAGAGAGGGGGGAGCCCGGGGGCAGAGGGGGAGCCCTGTTGGAGACCCGGGGAAGGAGCAGGGAGTCCCCGGCCTGCGGTCCGTGCAGCCTCCCCGGCCTCCCATGCCCGGCCTCGCTGCGGGGGAGGGAGATCATGTTACCCAGCCCGGGGAACGGCTCGGTGCTGGGCCGGGCGCGGCCTCCCGGCGGCGGCGGCGGAGGTGGGGGTGCCTCCCGGTATGAGGGGGTCCCCTCGGGGAGCGGGGGGGGGCTGCCCATGTACAGCGGCAGCGAGGTGACCTCGGACTCCGGGGAGGAGGAGGAGGCGGCGGGGGCCCGGGGGGGGAAGCGGGCATGCCTGTCCTCCGCCGAGCTGGGGGGGGGCCCGGACCCGGGGGGTTACCCGCCCGGGGGCGGAGGGGGGAGCGTGTCCGGGGCCAAGCCGGGCAAGAAAACCCGCGGCCGGGTCAAGATCAAGATGGAGTTTATCGATAATAAGCTGCGGAGGTACACCACCTTCAGCAAGAGGAAGACCGGCATCATGAAGAAGGTGAGGACTGGGGGGGGGGGGGGGGGAGAGAGACTGGCATCATTAAGAAGGTGAGGACTGGAGGGGGGGAGAGAGACTGGCATCATGAAGAAGGTGAGGACTGGGGGGGGGGGGGGAGAGAGAGACTGGCATCATAAAGAAGGTAAGAACGGGGGGGGGGAGAGAGAGACTGGCATCATGAAGGTGAGGACTGGGGGGGGAGAGAGACTGGCATCATTAAGAAGGTGAGGACTGGGGGGGGGGGAGAGAGAGAGACAGGCATCATAAAGAAGGTGAGGACTGGGGGGGGGGAGAGAGAGACTGGCATCATGAAGGTGAGGACTGGGGGGGGAGAGAGACTGGCATCATTAAGAAGGTGAGGACTGGGGGGGGAGAGAGACTGGCATCATGAAGGTGAGGACTGGGGGGGGAGAACCTGGGACCGGGGGGGGGGGAGATACTGGCATCATGAAGAAGGTGAGGAGGACTGGGGGGGAGAACCTGGGACCGGGGGGGGGGAGGGAGAGACCGACATCATGAAGAAGGTGATGACTGGGGGGGAGAACCTGGGAGCGGGGGAGGGGGAGGGAGAGACCGGCATCATGAAGAAGGTGAGGGGGGGGGGGGAGAGACCGGCATCATGAAGAAGGTGAGGACTGGGGGGGAGAACCTGGGAGCGGGAGGGGGGGGGGGAGAGACCGGCATCATGAAGAAGGTGAGGACTGGGGGGGAGAACCTGGGAGCGGGAGGGGGGGAGGGAGAGACCGGCATCATGAAGAAGGTGAGGACTGGGGGGGAGAACCTGGGACCTGGGGGGGGGGGGGGAGAAGACTGGCATGAAGAAGGTGAGGACTGGGGGGGGAGAGAGAGACTGGCATCATGAAGAAGGTGAGGTGTGGGGGGCAGAGAGACTGGCATCATGAAGAAGGTGAGGATTGGGAGGGGAGAACCGGGGGTTGGGGAGAGAGAACCTGGGACCGGGGGGGAGCGAGACTGGCATCATGAAGGTGAGAGAGGGGGGGAGAGAGACTGGCATCATGAAGGTGAGCGTGGGGGGGGAGAGAGACTGGCATCATGAAGGTGAGCACGGCTTGTAACATCCCCCCCTCACCGCGCACGGCTTGTAACATTCCCCCCTCCTCCCCCCCTCACCGCGCACGGCGTGTAACACACCTCCCCCCCTCACCGCGCACGGCGTGTAACACACCTCCCCCCTCACCGCGCACGGCGTGTAACACATCCCCCCCCCCCCCCCCTCGCCGCGCACTGTTCGTAACCTGCTCCCAGCCTCCTCCTGGGTGCAGGTTCCATTCCAGTGCTACAGGAACCCCAGTCAGGGGGGTGCAGGTGGCGGGTGTGAGGTCCCGCTGCCTCCCCCAGAGACTGGGAACAAGGGGACGGGGGAATTACCCCGCTGGGTTTTATCGGGGAACGTGATGTCACTGCCAGGAAGCCGCTTTAAGTAGAGATGTCGGATGAAAGCGTTTCTCCCGGGCGCTGGTCAGTCCCGCTCCTAATCATTTCCTACTCGCTAAACAGCGCTACTCGTGCACCCCGCAAACACGGCCCTCACCCCCCCCCCCCCCCCGCACCGGGGGCTGCCAGACTCCCAGGGGCCCGACCGGAATAAGGGGGACCCCCCTCGGTGCTCCCAGAGACGCAGGGGTTTGTGTCGCGTTACAGGACATTTCTGCGGATAACCCAACTCCTACAGTGCCAGTGGCATCCAGAAACTCTTAGCAGGAGTGTCGCCATCTACTCTGACCTGCAGGGGTTAATATCAGTCATTTTTTGGGATGGGTGACCCGGCGGTAGCAGTCCAGGTCACATGGGTATGCGAGAGCTCCCACTTCAGAGGTCGCTCCGATGAATGAATGGTTATACTGTGATACTGTCCTGTGATACCTTATCAGCACCTCCCCGCAGACCCCCCTGCCTGTCCTGTGCTGGGGTCTCCTCTCCCCTTCCCCCCCTCTCCAGTGAGACAAGAAACAGATGTGGTGGGGAGGGGGGAGAGATAACAGCTGCAGGGGAGGGGGCTCTGGTGAGGCCATGTGCTTCCCCCATGTGCTATGAATAGTATACTCGCTGGTCTCCATGATGTCCTGGGGGGGTGGGAGGGAGTTTGTATATCATCTGAGGGTCTGGTGCGGGGAATGGGGACACATAGAGGGTCTGTGGTTTATGGCAGGGGGACAGGCGGAGCCTCTGTGGATTGGGGGGACAGGCGGAGGGTCGGTGGGGAGGGGGACAGGTGAGGGTCTGTGATGCAGGGAGGACACGCGGAGGGCCTGTGGTGTGGAGGAGTGGTGGGACAGGCGGGGGGGAGGGGGGGATTACAGGCGGAGGGTTGGTGGGGGGGGGAAGAGGGGTACAGGCGGAGGGTCGGTGGTGGGGGGGGAGAGGGGTACAGGCGGAGGGTCGGTGGTGGGGGTAGGGGGGTACAGACAGGGGGTGGGGGGGTACAGAGGGTTGGTGGGGGGTTGAAAAAATAATGATGCACAGTTATATATAGATGGAGATATCTCTATCTCCGATGTCTGTGACAATCCCTGGCAATATCTGGCGGTGGGAGGTGTTATATAGGTTTACACTGTTACACTGCCTGCGGGTTAGTCGCATGAATTATTAGTGATATATTACCATTTTAATGAATCAGAAAAACCTAATACAAGTGTCCTCCCCCTCTCCCTTCCCCATTGGCTGGGCTGGTCACTGTGGATGAGTTGTAGGAGACACCATGTGCATATCAGGCTGGAACTCTCCCCTCTCCCCTTCCCCCCTCTCCCTTCTCCCCTTCCCCCCCTCTCCGCCTCTCCCCTTCTCCCCTTCCCCCCTCTCCCTTTCCCCCTCGGAGTTGTAGGAGACGCCCATGTGCATCTCAGGCTGGGACTCTAACTCTCCCTCTCTCCTCCTGCAGGCCTACGAACTCTCCACACTCACGGGGACGCAGGTCCTGCTGCTGGTGGCCAGTGAGACGGGCCACGTGTACACCTTTGCCACGCGCAAGCTGCAGCCCATGATTACCAGCGAGACCGGCAAAGCGCTCATCCAGACTTGTCTCAACTCCCCCGACTCCCCTCCCCGCTCAGACCCGTCCACTGACCAGCGCATGAGCGCCACCGGCTTCGAGGAGACAGACCTCACCTACCAGGTGTCCGAGTCCGACAGCAGCGGGGAGACCAAGGTGAGGGGAGGCGGCAGGCTAGCAGGACCCAGCACCGACCCTCCCAAATACAGGCCACCGTGGGATGCCCATTTAATGAGCCCAGAGCTATTTACAAACGCCCGCCATTGTTAGGGTGGCACAGACTGGCGTGTAAGCCCAAACATGAGCCCTTGGTGTGCTGCTTATTCCTTCATATTCTCCTGTGCTGGGGTTAGAAAGGAATCCGTGCGTCTCGCATTGTGTGCCGGCGGCACCGCGAGAACACAACGCAGCTTGTTCAGCGCCCCAAGTCTCACGTCCAGGGTCCTGGCGTGCTCCCATAGAGTGGGAAAGAACAAGGGGTAACAACCACCCGTAGCTTAGAGAAATCCTTGGTCTCCCTAGCAGTAGTGTTTTGTGTATTGTGTGTTGTGTGTTGTATTTTCACTCTGCATTGTGTGTGTATATATTCACTTGCGTTACTGGGAAATGTTGTTAGCTGCAAAACAAAAATGACAGAAGCTGTTCCATGTCTAAGCGCTTTCACGTCATCGCAAACGTTGCATGATGCTCACGGGGACTTCCAGGAGTGAGCAGGACGCACTGTGTGTGTGTATTTTATTTATTTATGTGTGTTACCAGGAAGTAATACATTGAGTTACCTCTCGTTTTCAAGTCTGTCCTGGGCACAGAGACATATGCGTAGCTACGTAAGTGAGCAGGGTATACATTATATACAAGACATTGCATGCACAGTTACAGATACAGCCTTACCCCGGTTTAAGGACACTCACTTTAAGTACACTCGCGAGTAAGGAGATATCGCCCAATAGGCAAACAGCAGCTCACGCATGCGCCTGTCAGCACGTTCTGAACAGCAATACCAGCTCCCTACCTGTGCCGAAGCTGTGCGCAAGCGGGGAGACTATAGAGCCTGTTACATATGCGTTATTTACATCAGTTATGCACGTATATGACGACTGCAGTACAGTACATGCATCGATAAGTGGGGAAAAGGTAGTGCTTCACTTTAAGTACATTTTCACTGTTCATACATGCTCCGGTCCCATTGCGTACGTTAATGCGGGGTATGCCTGTGTTACATACATGCTCCGGTCCCATTGCGTACGTTAATGCGGGGTATGCCTGTAATATATATATTATAGGCGTATGTAACCGTTACAGACCAGGATAAAATGTGTGACAGCCTTAGTTTTGAAAGAACTTAAACTGGTGGTGGCTGTGAGAGTCTCTGGTAGCTTGTTCCAGTTTTGGGGTGCACGGTAAGAGAAGGAGGAACGGCCGGATACTTTGCTGAACCTTGGGACCATGAACAGTCTTTTGGAGTCATATCTCAGGTGATAGTTGCTGCATGTGGTAGGGGTGAGGAGCTTGTTCAGATAGCTGGGTAGCTTGTCCAGAAAGTATTTGAAGGCAAGACAGGAAAGGTGAACTTTGCGCCTAGACAAGTGATGACCAATCTAGTTCTTTGAGCATTTCGCAGTGATGTGTGTTGTTGTTGCATTGGAGAACAAAACGGCATATTGAATTGTAGAGGATGTCAAGTTTGCTAAGGTGGGTTTGAGGTGCAGAGCCGTATACTATGTCTCCATAGTCGATAATTGGCATTAGCATCTGCTGTGCAACACGCTTTCTGACCAGGAGACTTAGGGAGGATTTGTTCCTGTAAAGTACCCCTAGTTTGGCATAGGTCTTGTTTGTCAGGGTATCAATGTGCATCCCGAATGTTAAGTGGGAGTCAAACCATATGCCCAGGTATTTAAAACTAGTGACAGGGGTTAGGGTGGTGTTAGCGTTGGTTCTGATCTGGAGCTCAGTCGCTGGAAGCTTTAAAAATGTAGTCTTGGTCCCAAATACCATTGTTACAGTCTTGTCCGTGTTTAAAAACGGTTTGTTTTGGGAAATCCAGTTTTCGAGTCTCAAAAAGTCAGACTGAAGTATGTGTTGAAGGTCAGAGAGGCTATGGCTGTGTGCATATAGGATTGTGTCATCTGCATACATGTGTATTGAGGCTTCCTTACAAGCTGTGGGAAGATAATTGGTGAACACTGAGAAGGGAAGGGGCTCCAGAACAGAGCCTTGCGGGACACCACAGGTGATATCCAGGGGGTTGGAGTTAGAGCCTGACATAGACACATGTTGGGATCTTCCTGATAGGTAGGACTGAAACCAGTTTAAAGCATGCTTCCCTATTCCAGAGCTCTGGAGTTTGTTAAGCAGGATAGCATGATCAACTGTGTCAAAAGCCTTTGCAAAATCTAGGAATACTGCACCAGTGAGTTGTCCCCGTTCCATCCCACACTGGGTCTCATTGCAAACTTTTAGCCGGGTAGTTACGGTGGAGTGTTTGGGACGAAACCCAGATTGGAATTGGCTAGGGAAATTTGTCTTGTTATAGTAATCGCTTAGTTGGGAGTGGACACATTTTTCCATTACTTTGGATAGAATTGGGAGAAGGGAGATTGGCCTGTAGTTTGAGACAGTGTTTTTGTCCCCACTTTTGAAGATTGGGACAACTCTGGCAGTTTTCCAGGTCTTAGGGATATGGCCTGCAGACAGGATAGAGGTGGCTATAGAAGCAATTGGTTTGGCAATTGCTGGGCACCAAGTCTTAGGAACTTAGATTGTAGTAAGTCGGGTCCACATTGGCTGCTTAGTTTTAGTTTGAGGAGCACTTGTGTAATCTCCTCTTCAGGTACTGGGCCAAATTGAAAACGGTGGGCAGTGTTGGGAGGGGGTGGGGCTATGGGTACTCCCAGGGTGAGATTCAGGTTTGTGGTTT
This sequence comes from Ascaphus truei, assembly GCF_040206685.1. Lineage (NCBI taxonomy): Eukaryota > Metazoa > Chordata > Amphibia > Anura > Ascaphidae > Ascaphus > Ascaphus truei. The sequence continues at coordinate 422,016,930 of NC_134486.1, forward strand.
GGGCAGCGTTTTGCTAATAAGTTAGTAGCACACCCCACAAAGTAATCATTGAATGCATTTGCAATGTTAGTGGGGTTTGTCAGAGTAATATCCCCCTTAGTGATATTACTTGGGTGTTGATGGTTAGGAGGCTGGAATATATTGTTGATAACCTTCCAGAAGTTAGCTGGGTTTGATGTATTCTGGAGGAGATTGTCAGCGTAATATTGTGCTTTTGCGTGCCTTGTTTGCCTTGTGCACATGTTCCGCAGGCATCTGTAGTGATTGAGATCCTTGGTAGTGCCAGTTACTCTGTAAATTTTCCACAAGGCATCCCTGAACTGGTAGAGTGCTATAAGGTCCGGTGTAACCCATGGAAGGTGGGCCCCCCGTACCCTTATTCTGCGTAGTGGAGCACGGGTATCAGAGTTTTAAAAACTCGGATTGGAAATAGTCGAGCGCAGAATCAGGGTCGGGAATTAAATCGATTCTGTGCCATGGGCAGTTGGTAAGGTCAGCCAGAAACTGTTGTGGGTTAAAGTTTCTAAATGTTCTAGTGAGGAGAACTTTAGGGCTTGATTGGGACGGTTTAATTTTCCTTACACAGTACACTATTGCATGGGCTGCGCAATCTTTCTGCGCCTCGTCCCCTGCCTACAAGCCTCTGTGCTCGCGCCTTCCCTAAAATCCGGCGTCAAATGACGCGCTTTGCCATGGCGACACGTCACATGACACCACAGTGTAATTTCATCCCATGTTGCCATGGTGATGCGTCACCGAAGATGAGGTAGGAGACACTGCAGAGGCCTCACGCGATCCCCCGGCACTTAATTTAAATGCCGTGGGGAAGAGCGAGCGCGGGAGCCTCTGCGGCCCCCACTTTGCGCGCCCCCACTTTGCGTGCCCCACGCCCCCACTTTGCGCGCCCCGCACCCCCCACTTTGCGCACCCCTGCACTATTGCATGGTCACTGACAATATCAGGATGGATGCCAGAGGATTGGATTCTGCTGGGGTTTGAGGAGAGAATCCAGTCTAGCAAGGAATGGTTGTGCGATTTCAGGTTTGTCCGTGTGGGTTGTGTGATTTCAGGTTTGTCCGTGTGGGTTGTGCGATTTCAGGTTTGTCCGTGTGGGTTGTGCGATTTCAGGTTTGTCCGTGTGGGTTGTGCGATTTCAGGTTTGTCCGTGTGGGTTGTGCGATTTCAGGTTTGTCCGTGTGGGCTGTGCGATTTCAGGTTTGTCCGTGTGGGTTGTGCGATTTCAGGTTTGTCCGTGTGGGTTGTGCGATTTCAGGTTTGTCCGTGTGGGTTGTGCGATTTCAGGTTTGTCCGTGTGGGCTGTGCGATTTCAGGTTTGTCCGTGTGGGTTGTGCGATTTCAGGTTTGTCCGTGTGGGCTGTGCGATTTCAGGTTTGTCCGTGTGGGTTGTGCGATTTCAGGTTTGTCCGTGTGGGTTGTGCGATTTCAGGTTTGTCCGTGTGGGTTGTGCGATTTCAGGTTTGTCCGTGTGGGTTGTGCAATTTCAGGTTTGTCCGTGTGGGTTGTGTGATTTCAGGTTTGTCCGTGTGGGTTGTGCGATTTCAGGTTTGTCCGTGTGGGTTGTGCGATTTCAGGTTTGTCCGTGTGGGCTGTGCGATTTCAGGTTTGTCCGTGTGGGTTGTGCGATTTCAGGTTTGTCCGTGTGGGTTGTGCGATTTCAGGTTTGTCCGTGTGGGCTGTGCGATTTTCAGGTTTGTCCGTGTGGGTTGTGCGATTTCAGGTTTGTCCGTGTGGGTTGTGCGATTTCAGGTTTGTCCGTGTGGGTTGTGCGATTTCAGGTTTGTCCGTGTGGGTTGTGCGATTTCAGGTTTGTCCGTGTGGGCTGTGCGATTTCAGGTTTGTCCGTGTGGGTTGTGCGATTTCAGGTTTGTCCGTGTGGGTTGTGCGATTTCAGGTTTGTCCGTGTGGGCTGGGAAATGAGTTGCGATAGGTTAAGTGACTTGAGTTGTATCTGGATTTTGTGGTGTTTACGGTTACGCCAGTTGAAGTTGAAATCCCCATGAACCAGCAGCTCACTCTTCTAGTTCAGAGAGGAAATGGAGCCAAGAACCTGGGTAGGGTGCGGAGGTTGCCGATGGTACCACTCCAGTTTCTGCACTCACCTGTTGTGGACGTGTCTTTTGCCGGCGTGGCGCTGTGTCGTTGCCGGCGCCGGGCCGTTGCCTGTACAGTGGCAGGGAGTAAATTCCTCGTATAAATATCCCCGGGCAACAGAAAAGCTTTGTGTTCCAGGCCTGTGGCATTGAAGGGGTTAAGTACATCTTCCCCGTGTGGTGATTCTGCGGCCCCATAAATATAAACCTTTAACCGATGCCCTTTCCTTGCGGGGTCCGCCTCGGCCGGAGAAGCGGCCGCTTCCCCCCTCACCACATCATATAATCTGTAACGGCGTTTATTGGGGCGCGGTTATGCACGCATGCGCACCGCATAAACACATTTTTGCCAGACATCTGAAATTAATCTTGCCGCGTCACGTGAGCGGTTCAGCTAATGATGACGAACCGCTCGCGTGACGTCACGCCTCCGCGTCACCTGCAGGTTTCGTGAGTGACGTCACTAGCGGTTTTTAACACCCTTCCCCCCCCCCCCACCGCGCAAGGCTTGTAACATATCCCCCCCTCACGCCACATGGCTTGTAACATATCCCCCCCTCACCGTGCACTATTCGTATCATACCTCCCCCCCTCACCGCGCACGGCGTGTAACACCTCCCCCCCTCGCCGCGCACGGCGTGTAACACACCTCCCCCCCTCGCCGCGCACGGCGTGTAACACATCCCCCCCCCCCTCGCCGCGCACTGTTCGTAACCTGCTCCCAGCCTCCTCCTGGGTGCAGGTTCCATTCCAGTGCTACAGGAACCCCAGTCAGGGGGGTGCAGGTGGCGGGTGTGAGGTCCCGCTGCCTCCCCCAGAGACTGGGAACAAGGGGACGGGGGAATTACCCCGCGGGGTTTTATCGGGGAACGTGATGTCACTGCCAGGAAGCCGCTTTAAGTAGAGACACGGGTTTGTGTCGCGTTACAGGACATTTCTGCGGATAACCCAACTCCTACAGTGCCAGTGGCATCCAGAAAGATCCATGAGAAGACACTGCTCCGGGGGGGTCTGTGGGTCAGGACCCCGGGGTCTGTGTTCGTGTCGCGCAGCAATGCTGCTTTAGGCCGCGCTTCTAGTCCTGGCGACCGCGACGCTGACGTCACGCTGCGGTTGCTGAAAAAGCAAATTGAAGTGACTTCCAGCGATGGTGACCAAGCCGGCGCTCCTACCATTCAACCCTAGGGTGTGACCCCTATATAGCCCCTCACAGATATAACTAACATCTTTTTATTAAACATGTATGCGAGATAGAAACAATAACATCATCCATATGGATATTTACTTATAATAGTTATAACGGTTTTTACTTCCCTACCGTTCTCCTCTCCCTTGTCTCATTTTTGCTACTTAAAGAGACAATTATAGTGCTATTAGATTTAGACATACAGGCCTCTGCGTCCGTGCGGGAGTTCCCTGGTTTTTATCCTGTTATTGTTTCTATCTCGCATATATGTTCAATAAAAGATTGTGGTTATATCTGTGAGTGGCTATATAGGGGTCACACCCTAGGGTTGAATCTTTCCTAGCCTCTTATGTGAATAGTGAGTGCACATAGCTTAGGCCTGGGACCCGCTGCGCTCGTTGGCGCGGGCGGCCACACGCGAGTTCCCCACCGGCAGGGGAATCCTCCCGAGCCGGTCCCGGTCCCCCCTGGCTGCACAGCTCACTACACGCTGTGACGCGTCAGCCGCTACGGGATACAAGAGAATGGTGATCCCTAGCGTTGACGCGTCACGTGGTGTGGCTGTGAGCCAATGAGGAGGGGAGGCTTCGGGAGGAGGAGAGGCTTCGGGGAGCGCTGAGGAGTGTGGGGTGTATGTGTGTGTGTGAGTGCCTGCGTGTGTGTATGTGTGTGGAGAGTAGCGGGTCCCTCCGCTCAAGCCACGCCCCCCTCCCGCTCAAACCTCCCACTCCCGCCCCCCTCCCGCTCCCTACAGACCGCATATCGCCGCGGTCTGTGCCTGTCTGCAGTGCGGGAGCGCTGACGCAGGGAGCGGAGCCTTAGCCTTACTTTCTGTTGTCTGTCAACATCCATTTCTATGCGCATATATCTCCCGTATGCATCCTATTCATTAAACATTGATGTTCATTATGTAGGTGAGCGGCCGTATCTGTAACCTTTCTATGTATGAAAATAAATTCCTTCCCGACTCCAAGAATTGGCAATCGGATTAATCCCTGGATCAACATCCTTCCCATGTATACTTATTTGGTATATCCCTGTATACCTTTCCCATCTATAAAGATGTCCAACCTTTTTTTTAAGATAGAGGGTGCTGGATCTCTCCCTCTTTTAAAACCCACCTGCTTAACGAAACATATGAGCAGCTCCGTGGCTGATACTTTACACCTCATACATTAACCTTGGCCCCATGCAGACGCACTTACCAGAACGCCCTCCTACTCTGTGTACAAGCACTCCTAGATCCTTCTCCATCAAGGATTCCTCTAATGTATCCCCATTTAATTTGTAAGTCACCTTTTTATTCTTGCATCCCAAATGCATAACCTTACATTTATCTGTATTAAACCTCATTTGCCATTTACCTGCCCACGTTTCCAGTCTCTCCAAGTCCTTCTGTAGAGAAATTACATCCTGCTCTGATTCTATTACCTTACACAATTTAGTATCATCAGCAAAGATGGAGACTTTGCTCTCGATGCCAACCTCAAGGTCAATAATAAACAAGTTAAAAAGCAGGGGTCCCAGTACCGATCCCTGAGGTACTCCACTCACGACTTTAGCCCAACCTGAAAAAGTTCCATTTATGACAACCCTCTGTCTGTCCTTTAACCAGTTTTCAATCCAGGTGCATATATTATTACTGAGTCCAATTTTCTTTATTTTGTACACCAACCTCCTGTGTGAAACCGTATCGAAAGCCTTTGCAAAATCTAAGTAGACCACATCAACTGCATTACCCTGGTCTAAATTCCTACATACCTCCTCAAAGAAACAAATAAGGTTAGTTTGGCATGATCTATCCTTCATAAATCCATGCTGACTATTACTAATAATTTTGTTTTCCATTAGGTATTCCTGAATATTATCCCGTATTAAACCTTCAAGTAGTTTCCTACTATTGAAGTCAGGCTTACAGGTCTGTAATTCCCCGGTTGTGATCTAGCTCCCTTTTTAAATATAGGCACCACATCTGCTTTACGCCAATCTTGTGGTACTGAGCCTGTGCAAATGGAGTCCTTGAATATTCTTTATATATAAAATGTTTTACCAGGAAGTAATACATTGAGTTACCTCTCGGTTTCATGTATGTCCTGGGCATAGAGTTATGATGACAGATACATGGTTACCTTAAATGAACATAGTTATACATTGTATAAAAGACATTGCATGCACAGTTACAGATAATATATATTATAGGCGTATGTAACAGTTACAGATAATATATATTATAGGCGTATGTAACAGTTACAGACCAGGTTAAAATGTGAGACAGCCTTAGTTATGAAAGAACTTAGACTGGTGGTGGATGTGAGAGTCTCCGGTAGGTTGTTCCAGTTTTGGGGTGCACGGTAAGAGGAGGAGGAGCGGCCGGATACTTTGCTGAACCTTGGGACCATGAACAGTCTTTTGGAGTCAGATCTCAGATAGGTGCTGCATGTGGTAGGGGTGAGGAGCTTGTTCAGGTAGGCGGGTAACTTGTCCAGAAAGTATTTGAAGGAAAGGTGAACTTTGCTCCTAGACTCGAGTGACGACCAATCTAGTTCAAAGCGGCATATTGAATTGTAGAGGGTGTCAGGTTTACTACGGTGGGTTTGGGGTGCCGTGCCATATACCAGGGGTGCGCAAACTTCTTGAGCTGCGCCCCCCTGCCCGGGAGCCGCAGCGTTTGCGCCGCCTCTCCCATTGACTCGACATGAAATGACGACGTGACCCCGCCACGTTGCCATGGCGATGCGTCGCCGAAGACCCAGCTGGCAGCAGGTAAGTGAGTTAGAGGCCTCACGCCTCCCCCGGCACTTAATTTAAATGCCATGGGAAAGAGCGCGGGGCCTCTGTAACCGCCCGCGCCCCCCCTACAAATTCTCCCGCCCCCCAGTTTGCGCACTGCTGCCATATACAGTACTATGTCCCCATAGCCTATTATCGGCATTAGCATTCAATGTAATGGTTTGGCTATTACTGAGCTTAACTCCCTGAGAACCCTTGGATGTAATGAGATGTAAGGATGGGCTGAGTATGCTGATGTATGAGAACCCTTGGATGTAATGAGATGTAAGGATGGGCTGAGTATGCTGATGTATGAGAACCCTTGGATGTAATGAGATGTAAGGATGGGCTGAGTATGCTGATGTATGAGAACCCTTGGATGTAATGAGATGTAAGGATGGGCTGAGTATGCTGATGTATGAGAACCCTTGGATGTAATGAGATGTAAGGATGGGCTGAGTATGCTGATGTATGAGAACCCTTGCATGTAATGAGATGTAAGGATGGGCTGAGTATGCTGATGTATGAGAACCCTTGGATGTAATGAGATGTAAGGATGGGCTGAGTATGCTGATGTATGAGAACCCTTGCATGTAATGAGATGTAAGGATGGGCTGAGTATGCTGATGTATGAGAACCCTTGGATGTAATGAGATGTAAGGATGGGCTGAGTATGCTGATGTATGAGAACCCTTGGATGTAATGAGATGTAAGGATGGGCTGAGTATGCTGATGTATGAGAACCCTTGGATGTAATGAGATGTAAGGATGGGCTGAGTATGCTGATGTATGAGAACCCTTGCATGTAATGAGATGTAAGGATGGGCTGAGTATGCTGATGTATGAGAACCCTTGGATGTAATGAGATGTAAGGATGGGCTGAGTATGCTGATGTATGAGAACCCTTGGATGTAATGAGATGTAAGGATGGGCTGAGTATGCTGATGTATGAGAACCCTTGGATGTAATGAGATGTAAGGATGGGCTGAGTATGCTGATGTATGAGAACCCTTGGATGTAATGAGATGTAAGGATGGGCTGAGTATGCTGATGTATGAGAACCCTTGGATGTAATGAGATGTAAGGATGGGCTGAGTATGCTGATGTATGAGAACCCTTGGATGTAATGAGATGTAAGGATGGGCTGAGTATGCTGATGTATGAGAACCCTTGGATGTAATGAGATGTAAGGATGGGCTGAGTATGCTGATGTATGAGAACCCTTGGATGTAATGAGATGTAAGGATGGGCTGAGTATGCTGATGTATGAGAACCCTTGCATGTAATGAGATGTAAGGATGGGCTGAGTATGCTGATGTATGAGAACCCTTGGATGTAATGAGATGTAAGGATGGGCTGAGTATGCTGATGTATGAGAACCCTTGCATGTAATGAGATGTAAGGATGGGCTGAGTATGCTGATGTGTGAGAACCCTTGGATGTAATGAGATGTAAGGATGGGCTGAGTATGCTGATGTATGAGAACCCTTGGATGTAATGAGATGTAAGGATGGGCTGAGTATGCTGATGTATGAGAACCCTTGGATGTAATGAGATGTAAGGATGGGCTGAGTATGCTGATGTATGAGAACCCTTGGATGTAATGAGATGTAAGGATGGGCTGAGTATGCTGATGTATGACAACCCTTGCATGTAATGAGATGTAAGGATGGGCTGAGTATGCTGATGTATGAGAACCCTTGGATGTAATGAGATGTAAGGATGGGCTGAGTATGCTGATGTATGAGAACCCTTGGATGTAATGAGATGTAAGGATGGGCTGAGTATGCTGATGTATGAGAACCCTTGCATGTAATGAGATGTAAGGATGGGCTGAGTATGCTGATGTATGAGAACCCTTGGATGTAATGACATGTAAGGATGGGCTGAGTATGCTGATGTATGAGAACCCTTGGATGTAATGAGATGTAAGGATGGGCTGAGTATGCTGATGTATGAGAACCCTTGGATGTAATGAGATGTAAGGATGGGCCGAGTATGCTGATGTATGAGAACCCTTGGATGTAATGAGATGTAAGGATGGGCCGAGTATGCTGATGTATGAGAACCCTTGGATGTAATGAGATGTGAGGATGGGCCGAGTATGCTGATGTATGAGAACCCTTGCATGTAATGAGATGTAAGGATGGGCTGAGTATGCTGATGTATGAGAACCCTTGCATGTAATGAGCTGTAAGGATGGGCTGAGTATGCTGATGTATGAGAACCCTTGCATGTAATGAGATGTAAGGATGGGCTGAGTATGCTGATGTATGAGAACCCTTGGATGTAATGAGATGTAAGGATGGGCTGAGTATGCTGATGTATGAGAACCCTTGCATGTAATGAGATGTAAGGATGGGCTGAGTATGCTGATGTATGAGAACCCTTGGATGTAATGAGATGTAAGGATGGGCTGAGTATGCTGATGTATGAGAACCCTTGCATGTAATGAGATGTAAGGATGGGCTGAGTATGCTGATGTATGAGAACCCTTGGATGTAATGAGATGTAAGGATGGGCTGAGTATGCTGATGTATGAGAACCCTTGCATGTAATGAGATGTAAGGATGGGCTGAGTATGCTGATGTATGAGAACCCTTGGATGTAATGAGATGTAAGGATGGGCTGAGTATGCTGATGTATGAGAACCCTTGGATGTAATGAGATGTAAGGATGGGCTGAGTATGCTGATGTATGAGAACCCTTGGATGTAATGAGATGTAAGGATGGGCTGAGTATGCTGATGTATGAGAACCCTTGCATGTAATGAGATGTAAGGATGGGCTGAGTATGCTGATGTATGAGAACCCTTGCATGTAATGAGATGTAAGGATGGGCTGAGTATGCTGATGTATGAGAACCCTTGGATGTAATGAGATGTAAGGATGGGCTGAGTATGCTGATGTATGAGAACCCTTGGATGTAATGAGATGTAAGGATGGGCTGAGTATGCTGATGTATGAGAACCCTTGGATGTAATGAGATGTAAGGATGGGCTGAGTATGCTGATGTATGAGAACCCTTGGATGTAATGAGATGTAAGGATGGGCTGAGTATGCTGATGTATGAGAACCCTTGCATGTAATGAGATGTAAGGATGGGCTGAGTATGCTGATGTATGAGAACCCTTGGATGTAATGAGATGTAAGGATGGGCTGAGTATGCTGATGTATGAGAACCCTTGGATGTAATGAGATGTAAGGATGGGCTGAGTATGCTGATGTATGAGAACCCTTGGATGTAATGAGATGTAAGGATGGGCTGAGTATGCTGATGTATGAGAACCCTTGGATGTAATGAGATGTAAGGATGGGCTGAGTATGCTGATGTATGAGAACCCTTGGATGTAATGAGATGTAAGGATGGGCTGAGTATGCTGATGTATGAGAACCCTTGGATGTAATGAGATGTAAGGATGGGCTGAGTATGCTGATGTATGAGAACCCTTGGATGTAATGAGATGTAAGGATGGGCTGAGTATGCTGATGTATGAGAACCCTTGGATGTAATGAGATGTAAGGATGGGCTGAGTATGCTGATGTATGAGAACCCTTGCATGTAATGAGATGTAAGGATGGGCTGAGTATGCTGATGTATGAGAACCCTTGGATGTAATGAGATGTAAGGATGGGCTGAGTATGCTGATGTATGAGAACCCTTGGATGTAATGAGATGTAAGGATGGGCTGAGTATGCTGATGTATGAGAACCCTTGGATGTAATGAGCTGTAAGGATGGGCTGAGTATGCTGATGTATGAGAACCCTTGGATGTAATGAGATGTAAGGATGGGCTGAGTATGCTGATGTATGAGAACCCTTGGATGTAATGAGATGTAAGGATGGGCTGAGTATGCTGATGTATGAGAACCCTTGGATGTAATGAGATGTAAGGATGGGCTGAGTATGCTGATGTATGAGAACCCTTGGATGTAATGAGATGTAAGGATGGGCTGAGTATGCTGATGTATGAGAACCCTTGGATGTAATGAGATGTAAGGATGGGCTGAGTATGCTGATGTATGAGAACCCTTGCATGTAATGAGATGTAAGGATGGGCTGAGTATGCTGATGTATGAGAACCCTTGCATGTAATGAGATGTAAGGATGGGCTGAGTATGCTGATGTATGAGAACCCTTGGATGTAATGAGATGTAAGGATGGGCTGAGTATGCTGATGTATGAGAACCCTTGGATGTAATGAGATGTAAGGATGGGCTGAGTATGCTGATGTATGAGAACCCTTGCATGTAATGAGATGTAAGGATGGGCTGAGTATGCTGATGTATGAGAACCCTTGCATGTAATGAGATGTAAGGATGGGCTGAGTATGCTGATGTATGAGAACCCTTGGATGTAATGAGATGTAAGGATGGGCTGAGTATGCTGATGTATGAGAACCCTTGGATGTAATGAGATGTAAGGATGGGCTGAGTATGCTGATGTATGAGAACCCTTGCACGTAATGAGATGTAAGGATGGGCTGAGTATGCTGATGTATGAGAACCCTTGCATGTAATGAGATGTAAGGATGGGCTGAGTATGCTGATGTATGAGAACCCTTGGATGTAATGAGATGTAAGGATGGGCTGAGTATGCTGATGTATGAGAACCCTTGGATGTAATGAGATGTAAGGATGGGCTGAGTATGCTGATGTATGACAACCCTTGCATGTAATGAGATGTAAGGATGGGCTGAGTATGCTGATGTATGAGAACCCTTGCATGTAATGAGATGTAAGGATGGGCTGAGTATGCTGATGTATGAGAACCCTTGGATGTAATGAGATGTAAGGATGGGCTGAGTATGCTGATGTATGAGAACCCTTGGATGTAATGAGATGTAAGGATGGGCTGAGTATGCTGATGTATGAGAACCCTTGGATGTAATGAGATGTAAGGATGGGCTGAGTATGCTGATGTATGAGAACCCTTGGATGTAATGAGATGTAAGGATGGGCTGAGTATGCTGATGCCATCGGGGCCAGGTGCCTTATTTACTTTCATTTTTTCAAGTCGCTTATGAACTTCTTCCTCAGTTAACCAATTGTTCATTAATATGGAGGTTGTGGCTTCCTCCTGTGGCGCTACTATTACTATTGAACTTGATTCTTCCCTGGTAAACACAGAGGCAAAGAATTTGTTTAATACCTCTGCTTTTTCCTTATCTCCAATAATCTGAGAGTACTAGGGCGCTCCAATGTAACTGACCAAAATCTGTAACGTGACGATGAAAACGTTTATACGTAATAAGGCCGAAAATAAACTACAATACTGTCCCAATATAAATGCTGCAGCTCGACCCGAAGAGGTTCGTCCCGTGATCCTCAAGGGGTGCAAGGAATAAAGTAGGGGAGCGCAAGGTGGTATAAAAACAGAGATACAACACTGATTAGCATGGAAAAGTGGCTGAAGAGCAGCGAAACAGCTCAAATCAATCCTATACTATTACCACAGTGGTATAGGGATGTGCAGGGGTTAATGCAACTCATACATCACAAAACACAACACTACATGTCCCATAGCACCGTGTCACCAATTCTCCAGTAATCTGCCCGCCCGTCTCACACTGAAAGGGTCCTAGATTTTCTTCTTCTCATTTTCTGTTATTAAGGTACTTGGTGCGTGTCTGCGTGCGTGCGTGTCACCGCTCGCTCGCTCGCACCCCACAATGCCTTGCGTAGCACAATTGCTGCACCACGGAGCTGGGACTTGTAACTTGGTCTTTGTATTGTGCTGCAGTGTTACGTCTCGCTGCAATAACAGCACATAGCGTCGTCGCTGTCGTGCAATAACAGGAGAGAGGAGCGGGTGTGGTGCCTTTTATTGGACCAGCACACAGTTGATATGTTGCAAGCTTTCCATCCTCTGCGGGTTCTTCATCGGGTCTGACAGAAATACAGATTATTATATGCAGTGTTGTAAGTGAGCAGTGGCGGGGTTACCCTGTGTGCCTGTGCCCCTCTGTATGGGACAGAAGTCGGGGCGATGTATATTTGTGGTGGGGTACGATAGACATGGGACAGCTGCTCCCGGACACGGCTGGGCTGCCCGGGCACGGCTGTGCCTCCTCCCCCCTGCCCGGGCACGGCTGTGCCCCCTCCCCCCTGCCCGGGCACGGCTGTGCCCCCGTGCCCGGGCACGGCTGTGCCCCCGTTCCCGGGCACGGCTGTGCCCCCTGCCCGGGCACGGCTGTGCCTCCTCCCCCCTGCCCGGGCACGGCTGTGCCTCCTCCCCCCTGCCCGGGCACGGCTGTGCCCCCTCCCCCCTGCCCGGGCACGGCTGTGCTCCTGTTTCTCGGCCTCTCATTGATAAAATAGTGATTCTGCCTCCGTGGCCTTATAAGGCGAGGTTCCCCTTCGCTGGCTGGGCCTCCTGCATTCCTTATATGCTGCAGCTGTCTCTCCCTATGGGAGGGGGGAGTGTCTGAGGACATGGAAACACTGGGACCTTCCATCAGTAAACACACAGCATGGCTCCGTCCCGCGCCTGCTTCTCCCCGGTGTCACGCTGCCCCGCGACCGTCCGTCCTCGGCTCTCATGCCCCCCCTCCCCAGCTCATGCCCAGCGTCTCCCCCCTCCCCAGCTCTCATGCCCAGCGTCTCCCCCCTCCCCAGCTCTCATGCCCAGCGTCTTCTCTTCCCCCCCACCCTCCCCCCCAGCTCTCATGCCCCGCGTCTCCCCCCCCAGCTCTCATGTCCCGCGTCTCCCCCCCCCCCCAGCTCTCATGCCCCGCGTCTCCCCCCCCAGCTCTCATGTCCCGCGTCTCCCCCCCCCAGCTCTCATGTCCCGCGTCTCTCCCCCCCCCGGCTCACATGCCCCGCGTCTTATAGGGCGGGCATGGTGGCGCGTTCTGTTCTGGTGCCGGGTTATAGGGCTGGCATGGTGACGCGTTCTGTTTGGGTGCCGGGTTATAGGGCGGGCATGGTGACGCGTTCTGTTTGGGCGCCGGTTATAGGGCGGGCATGGTGACGCGTTCTGGTGCCGGGTTATAGGGCGGGCATGGTGACGCGTTCTGTTTGGGCGCCGGGTTATAGGGCGGGCATGGTGACGCGTTCTGGTGCCGGGTTATAGGGCGGGCATGGTGACCCGTTCTGGTGCCGGGTTATAGGGCGGGCATGGTGATGCGTTCTGTTTGGGCGCCGGGTTATAGGGCGGGCATGGTGACGCGTTCTGGTGCCGGGTTCCGGGTTATAGGGTGGGCATGGTGACGCGTTCTGGTGCCGGGTTATAGGGCGGGCATGGTGACGCGTTCTGGTGCCGGGTTATAGGGCGGGCATGGTGACGCGTTCTGGTGCCGGGTTATAGGGCGGGCATGGTGACTCGTTCTGTTTGGGCGCCGGGTTATAGGGCGGGCATGGTGACACGTTCTGTTTGGGTTCCGGGTTATAGGGTGGGCATGGTGACGCGTTTTGTTTGGGTTCCGGGTTATAGGGCGGGCATGGTGGTAGCCATATTCAGGAGGATATGACCGTGCAGAGATTGGGATGGGACCTGCATGTTTGGGGTTTGACAAGGTGTCTCCTGAAGTGTGGACATTGTGTCCCCTCAGTGAGGTCACCTGGACAAGCGGACACAGCTGTGGGGTCACGGTGCCTCCTTATCACATGCTCTTTCTAATTCTGACTGCTCTGCACAGCAGAGTTATCTTGGTGTCTGCTCCCCTCCCTCGGACCTTCCCCCGGTCCCCTCCCCTCCAGCTGTTGGAGCGACAGATAAGGCTGGCAGGGACCTACAAAGGCCCAGGAACCCTTTTATAGAACATGTAAGCTGAGCTGCCACCCCCGGGGTGTAACCCTTTCCACCCCGCAGTCACAGGAGCTGGGCTGCTTCTCTGCTGCCCACAGCATTAAGGGGGGGGGGTCTCGTGTGGTTAACCCCAGGGCACGTGGGGGAGGAGGGGTAACCCCGGGGCAAGGGCACAGGGGGTGCCTTGCCTGCCTTCCAGGGAATTGAAGATGGCTGATGTTCCTTTGAAGCCAGTTTAGTACAATCTTTATCCAACGATGGTCACTTCTTCTTGTGACATGGCCAGCCCATCGCCATTTACATTTCTTCCCCATGTTGTGATGTTTCAGACATTTGTTTGATTATTAAACCCATTCATTCTTCAGCATGCATCTCTTCGGGTAATACCCAGCATGCATCTCTTCAGGTAATACCCAGCATGCATCTATCTCTCCATACTCCTTCTTTGAGTTGTCTGACGCTTCTGAGTTTTCTTCACATAATCCATACGTTGGCTCGATACACAGGTCCCATCCATACGTGGGCACGATACACGGGTCCCATCCATACGTGGGCACGATACACGGGTCCCATCCATACGTGGGCACGATACACGGGTCCCATCCATACGTGGGCACGATACACGGGTCCCATCCATACGTTGGCATGATACACGGGTCCCATCCATACGTGGGCACGATACACGGGTCATACTTGATTCTCCAATTGATTTAATTCAGAAGGTTCCCACCTATTGTTATTTGCCGACCAAGGTAGACATTGTGTTTGAATTCACTGACTTTTTTTATTCCATTTGTTTCAGTCTTTGTAGAGTTGACACATTTGTTGAGCACCACTTTTATCTTGCCGAGATTCATATGGAGACCACCTTAATTGCTTCTGATGATACTAGAAGAATATTAATTGTTTTACACAAAGCTAATTCCCATAATTTTATTGTCACTCTATGCAAAAAAGGCATTTGGCAGAGTGATCTGGCCTTTCATATTTAGCGCTTGAGTCCTATTTTCCTTATCCGGTCAACATTATGTACTGTTTGATACTCGGCTGGGCTGCTCCTTATCTCCCCTCCTGTTTGCACTCACTATAGAAGCACTGGCTTCTAGGATTTAGGAAAACCCTGATATCTCGGCCTCAAAGTTGGTAATCTGGAATATTGCTTTATATGCCGATGTTATGCCATAGCTAACTAAGTGATATCTCTGCCGAACCCTATGGTGGCCCAGATCTACAAAGCGTGTGTGTGTGTGTGTGTGTGTGTGTGTGTGTGTGTGTGTGTGTGTGTGTGTGTGTTCCTCCCTCCCTCCCTCCCCTCTGGGATTACTACGGCTTTAAAGCTGCAGTTAAACTTCTGTTTAAAAATAAAATAAAAAAAGAAAGTACATCAATACAATTCACACAATAAGTATTTAGCTACATTGCCGATCGATCCGTTCTCCTGTGATCGATCGGCGAGGATTCGGCTTGGGGGGGGGGGGGGGGGGGTTCATTAAATGGCTGTCAGTGCAGCAGAAGAGGACCCAAGATGCAGAGTTCTGTGGGGAAGATCATGTGACCAGGCAGTCACTGGATACAATTGGTGCGCTGCTAGAGAGGACAGGGCTCAAAAAGGGGTGTGCCAGAGTCTGTTTTAGAAGAGGAAGGGGATGTGACTTTGTAAATGTTCCTATAATGTAACCACGTAGTCGCTCGAGCGATTTGTGTGCAACGGGGAGGCGTGGCCGTGACATCACCAGGCTGGTTCGCAGTGATTGGCTGAACCGCTCACGTGACGCGGCCCCCGGTGCGAAAAGACAAAATTATGTGTTTTCAAAAATGTCGCGTAATCGCTCTCCTATAGAGAGGGGGCGGCCTCCTGGGGGAGGGGTCTGTGCGCGTTGCGCACACTATAATCGCGCCCGTACTCTGTGCCCAGGACATGGGAACGACGGGTAACTCGCTGTATTACTTCCTGGTAACTCGCTGTATTACTTCTTGGTAACGCGCTGTGTTACTTCCTGGTAACGCGCTATATTACTTCCGGGTAACTCGCTGTATTACTTCCGGGTAACTCGCTGTATTACTTCCGGGTAACTCGCTGTATTACTTCCGGGTAACTCGCTGTATTACTTCTTGGTAACGCGCTGTGTTACTTCCTGGTAACGCGCTATATTACTTCCGGGTAACTCGCTGTATTACTTCCGGGTAACGCGCTGTATTACTTCCGGGTAACGCGCTGTATTACTTCCGGGTAACTCGCTGTATTACTTCCGGGTAACTCGCTGTATTACTTCCGGGTAACTCGCTGTATTACTTCCGGGTAACTCGCTGTATTACTTCCTGGTAACGCGCTGTATTACTTCCTGGTAACTCGCTGTATTACTTCCGGGTAACTCGCTGTATTACTTCCTGGTAACTCGCTGTATTACTTCCGGGTAACTCGCTGTATTACTTCCGGGTAACTCGCTGTATTACTTCCGGGTAACTCGCTGTATTACTTCCGGGTAACTCGCTGTATTACTTCCTGGTAACGCGCTGTATTACTTCCTGGTAACGCGCTGTGTTACTTCCTGGTAACGCGCTATATTACTTCCGGGTAACTCGCTGTATTACTTCCGGGTAACTCGCTGTATTACTTCCTGGTAACTCGCTGTGTTACTTCCGGGTAACTCGCTGTATTACTTCCGGGTAACTCGCTGTATTACTTCCTGGTAACTCGCTGTATTACTTCCGGGTAACTCGCTGTATTACTTCCGGGTAACTCGCTGTATTACTTCCGGGTAACTCGCTGTATTACTTCCTGGTAACGCGCTGTATTACTTCCTGGTAACGCGCTGTATTACTTCCTGGTAACGCGCTGTATTACTTCCTGGTAACGCGCTGTATTACTTCCTGGTAACTCGCTGTGTTACTTCCGGGTAACGCGCTGTATTACTTCCGGGTAACTCGCTGTATTACTTCCGGGTAACTCGCTGTATTACTTCCGGGTAACTCGCTGTGTTACTTCCGGGTAACGCGCTGTATTACTTCCGGGTAACTCGCTGTATTACTTCCGGGTAACGCGCTGTATTACTTCCTGGTAACGCGCTGTATTACTTCCGGGTAACTCGCTGTATTACTTCCTGGTAACGCGCTGTATTCCTGGGTAACTCGCTGTATTACTTCCGGGTAACTCGCTGTATTACTTCCGGGTAACGCGCTGTATTACTTCCGGGTAACTCGCTGTATTACTTCCGGGTAACTCGCTGTATTACTTCCGGGTAACTCGCTGTATTACTTCCGGGTAACTCGCTGTATTACTTCCGGGTAACGCGCTGTATTACTTCCTGGTAACGCGCTGTATTACTTCCGGGTAACTCGCTGTGTTACTTCCGGGTAACTCGCTGTGTTACTTCCGGGTAACGCGCTGTATTACTTCCTGGTAACTCGCTGTATTACTTCCGGGTAACTCGCTGTATTACTTCCGGGTAACTCGCTGTATTACTTCCGGGTAACTCGCTGTATTACTTCCGGGTAACTCGCTGTATTACTTCCGGGTAACTCGCTGTATTACTTCCGGGTAACTCGCTGTATTACTTCCGGGTAACTCGCTGTATTACTTCCGGGTAACTCGCTGTATTACTTCCGGGTAACGCGCTGTATTACTTCCTGGTAACGCGCTGTATTACTTCCTGGTAACTCGCTGTATTACTTCCGGGTAACTCGCTGTATTACTTCCGGGTAACTCGCTGTATTACTTCCGGGTAACGCGCTGTATTACTTCCGGGTAACGCGCTGTATTACTTCCGGGTAACGCGCTGTATTACTTCCGGGTAACTCGCTGTATTACTTCCGGGTAACTCGCTGTATTACTTCCGGGTAACTCGCTGTATTACTTCCGGGTAACTCGCTGTATTACTTCCGGGTAACTCGCTGTATTACTTCCGGGTAACTCGCTGTATTACTTCCGGGTAACGCGCTGTATTACTTCCGGGTAACGCGCTGTATTACTTCCGGGTAACTCGCTGTATTACTTCCGGGTAACGCGCTGTATTACTTCCGGGTAACGCGCTGTATTACTTCCGGGTAACGCGCTGTATTACTTCCGGGTAACTCGCTGTATTACTTCCGGGTAACTCGCTGTATTACTTCCGGGTAACGCGCTGTATTACTTCCGGGTAACTCGCTGTATTACTTCCGGGTAACTCGCTGTATTACTTCCGGGTAACTCGCTGTATTACTTCCGGGTAACGCGCTGTATTACTTCCTGGTAACGCGCTGTATTACTTCCTGGTAACTCGCTGTATTACTTCCGGGTAACTCGCTGTATTACTTCCGGGTAACTCGCTGTATTACTTCCGGGTAACGCGCTGTATTACTTCCGGGTAACGCGCTGTATTACTTCCGGGTAACTCGCTGTATTACTTCCGGGTAACTCGCTGTATTACTTCCGGGTAACTCGCTGTATTATTTCCGGGTAACTCGCTGTATTACTTCCGGGTAACTCGCTGTATTACTTCCGGGTAACTCGCTGTATTACTTCCGGGTAACGCGCTGTATTACTTCCGGGTAACTCGCTGTATTACTTCCGGGTAACGCGCTGTATTACTTCCGGGTAACGCGCTGTATTACTTCCGGGTAACGCGCTGTATTACTTCCGGGTAACTCGCTGTATTACTTCCGGGTAACTCGCTGTATTACTTCCGGGTAACTCGCTGTATTACTTCCGGGTAACGCGCTGTATTACTTCCGGGTAACGCGCTGTATTACTTCCGGGTAACTCGCTGTATTACTTCCTGGTAACTCGCTGTATTACTTCCGGGTAACGCGCTGTATTACTTCCGGGTAACGCGCTGTATTACTTCCGGGTAACGCGCTGTATTACTTCCGGGTAACGCGCTGTATTACTTCCGGGTAATGCGCTGTATTACTTCCGGGTAACTCGCTGTATTACTTCCGGGTAACGCGCTGTATTACTTCCGGGTAACTCGCTGTATTACTTCCGGGTAACGCGCTGTATTACTTCCGGGTAACGCGCTGTATTACTTCCGGGTAACTCGCTGTATTACTTCCTGGTAACGCGCTGTATTACTTCCGGGTAACTCGCTGTATTACTTCCTGGTAACGCGCTGTATTACTTCCTGGTAACGCGCTGTATTACTTCCGGGTAACTCGCTGTATTACTTCCGGGTAACGCGCTGTATTACTTCCGGGTAACACCTTGTACATAAGTAGCTGATCCGTGCCAGCAACATCTCTCACTGGGGTGGGCTGCTGGGGGGCCGCCTGTTCCCCACCAATGGTATACAGGCCTGGTCTTTTAGGGGGGCTGTATTCCTTACTGGTATCCTGTGAGAAAAGACTTGTCCTTTTTGTTAGGAATAGTGGATTCCAGCCGATCTGCTCATTACATTTCTCTGTTTCAATGTCCGCTTTATAATTGCGTTTGCAAAGGGTGGGAAGCTCAGGGCAGAAATCCTTCACGCATTGGGGTGGGCGCATGGCACCGTCTCCCAGCGGAGGTGCTGGTTAATGCAGTAACCGAATGGTGTGTGTGTGTGTGGCCATTAACCCCTTGGCAGTCAGAGCGGTGGGCCTGGCAGTGAACGGGTTAATTCCTGTGGTAGTTGCAGAGTAGAGAAGTAACAGGCCCCTCTTTGCTCCCCTCCCAGGACTCTCTGAAGCCGGCGTTCACCGTGACAAACCTCCCCGGCACGTCCAGCATTCAGACCGCTCCCACCACCTCCACCTCCATGCAGGTCAGCAGCGGGCACACCTTCCCCATCACCAACTACCTGGCTCCCATCTCTGCCAGCCCTACCACCATCACCAGCGCCAACGGCACCGTCCTCAAGACAGAGGGCAACGCCATGTCCTCGGGGGGGCTCATGCAGCTGCCCACCGGCTTCACGCTGATGTCCGGTAAGGGGGGCACGATGGGATGTCCCAGGGGGTCTGCGCACGGCGGGGGTGACACCTTTACAGATGATTGGTCAGCTACCAGCTTTGCAATCACCGGGCGTTGTGCCGGCATTTCCCTCAGAGCTGTAAGTCGCCAGCATGAGGTGATACTGGGGCCAGAGGAAGTGTGCTCCGCTCGCTCACCTTCACCCGGGGATACAGCCGCCTGGCACGCATGCGCGCGATCACTTCCCAGCTCGCTCACCTTCACCCGGGGATACAGCCACCTGGCACACACACGATCACTTCCCAGCTCGCTCACCTTCACCCGGGGATACAGCCGCCTGGCACGCATGCGCGCGATCACTTCCCAGCTCGCTCACCTTCACCCGGGGATACAGCCACCTGGCACACACACGATCACTTCCCAGCTCGCTCACCTTCACCCGGGGATACAGCTGCCTGGCACGCATGCGCGCGATCACTTCCCAGCTCGCTCACCTTCACCCCGGGATACAGCTGCTTGGCACGCATGCGCCCGCGATCACTTCCCAGCTCGCTCTCCTTCACCCGGGGATACAGCCGCCTGGCACGCATGCGCGCGCGATCACTTCCCAGCTCGCTCACCTTCACCCGGGGATACAGCCGCCTGGCACGCACTCGCGCTTGATCACTTCCCAGCTCGCTCATCTTCACCCGGGGATACAGCCGCCTGGCACGCATGCGCGCGCGATCACTTCCCAGCTCGCTCACCTTCACCCGGGGATACAGCCGCCTGGCACGCACTCGCGCTTGATCACTTCCCAGCTCGCTCACCTTCACCCGGGGATACAGCCGCCTGGCACACATGCGCGCGCGATCACTTCCCAGCTCGATCACCTTCACCCGGGGATACAGCCGCCTGGCACGCATGCGCGCGCGATCACTTCCCAGCTCGATCACCTTCACCCGGGGATACAGCCGCCTGGCGTGCACTCGCGCTTGATCACTTCCCAGCTCGCTCACCTTCACCTGGGGATACAGCCGCCTGGCGTGCAAACGCACACGCGCGCGATCACTTCCCAGCTCGCTCACCTTCACCCGGGGATACAGCCGCCTGGCACGCATGCGCGCGATCACTTCCCAGCTCGCTCACCTTCACCCGGGGATACAGCCGCCTGGCACGCATGCGCGCGATCACTTCCCAGCTCGCTCACCTTCACCCGGGAATACAGCCGCTTGGCACGCATGCGCGCGATCACTTCCCAGCTCGCTCACCTTCACCCGGGGATACAGCCGCTTCGTACGCATGCGCGCGATCACTTCCCAGCTCGCTCACCTTCACCCGGGGATACAGCCGCCTGGCACGTATGCGCGCGCGATCACTTCCCAGCTCGCTCACCTTCACCCGGGGATACAGCCGCCTGGCACGCATGCGCGCGCGATCACTTCCCAGCTCGCTCACCTTCACCCAGGGATACAGACGCCTGGCACGCATGCGCTCGCGATCACTTCCCAGCTCGCTCACCTTCACCCGGGGATACAGCCGCCTGGCACGCACTCGCGCTTGATCACTTCCCAGCTCGCTCACCTTCACCCAGGGATACAGACGCCTGGCACGCATGCGCTCGCGATCACTTCCCAGCTCGCTCACCTTCACCTGGGGATACAGCCGCCTGGCGTGCAAACGCACACGCGCGCGATCACTTCCCAGCTCGCTCACCTTCACCCGGGGATACAACCGCCTGGCACGCATGCGCGCGATCACTTCCCAGCTCGCTCACCTTCACCCGGGGATACAGCCGCCTGGCACGCATGCGCGCGATCACTTCCCAGCTCGCTCACCTTCAACCGGGGATACAGCCGCCTGGCGTGCAAACGCACACGCGCGCGATCACTTCCTAGCTCGCTCACCTTCACCCGGGGATACAACCGCCTGGCACGCATGCGCGCGATCACTTCCCAGCTCGCTCACCTTCACCCGGGGATACAGCCGCCTGGCACGCATGCGCGATCACTTCCCAGCTCGCTCACCTTTACCTTGGCATACAGCCGCCTGGCGTGCACGCACTATCACTTCCCAGCTCGCTGTCACCCAGGGACCTTGTTTCCCTTTGTGTCCCAGGGGTGCACAGTGTTACGGTGACACTGTGCCGCCGGTATATTAGCATAGCCAGTAATGCCGGCTCCAGCGGCTGCTGCAGGAAATCACCACCTTTCTGGCAGCGAGAGTTAGAGCTTTAACACCTGCCGTTTCTTCTTCCCTCCCCTCCCTCTCCTTCCTTCCTTACTTCCCTCCCCCCCGTCCCTCTCCTTCCTTCCCTCCCCCCCCCCTCTCCTTCCTTCCCTCCCCCCTCTCCTTCCTTCCCTCCCTCCCTCTCCTTCCTTCCCTCCCCCCCCCTCTCCTTCCTTCCCTCCCCCCTCTCCTTCCTTCCCTCCCTCCCTCTCCTTCCTTCCCTCTCCTTCCTTTCCCCCCCTCTCCTTCCTTCCCTTCCCCCCCTCTCCTTCCTTCCTTCTCTCCTTCTCTCCCTCCCCCCCTCTCCTTCCCTCCCTCCCCCCTCTCCTTCCCTCCCTCCCCCCCTCTCCTTCCCTCCCTCCCCCCCTCTCCTTCCCTCCCTCCCCCCCTCTCCTTCCCTCCCTCCCCCCCTCTCCTTCCCTCCCTCCCCCCCTCTCCTTCCCTCCCTCCCCCCCTCTCCTTCCCTCCCTCCCCCCCCCTCTCCCTCCCTCCCTCCCCCCCCTCTCCTTCCCCCTCTCCCTCCCCCCTCTCTCCCTCCCTCCCCCCCTCTCCTTCCTTCCCTCCCTCCCCCCCTCAATTTCTTTCCCTCCCTCCCCCCCCTCTCCTTCCCTCCCTCTCCTTCCTTTCCCCCCCCCTCTCCTTCCTTCCCTTCCCCCCCTCTCCTTCCTTCCTTCCCTCCCTCCCCCCCTCTCCTTCCCTCCCTCCCCCCCTCTCCTTCCCTCCCTCCCCCCCTCTCCCCCTCTCCTTCCTTCCCTCCCTCTCCCCCTCTCCTTCCTTCCCTCCCTCTCCTTCCTTCCTCACCCCCCCCCCTCTCCTTCCTTCCTTCCCCCCCCCCCCCTCTCGTTCCCTTCCCCTCCCTCCCCCTCTCCAGGAGCTATGGGGCAGCAGATGCAGGCCATCCAAGTACACCCGGCCACTCAGTCCCCTTCCAGTGATAGCAGCTCTGAGATGATACAGACCACGTCCTGTGGGACAGGTGAGAGGGGGGAGTCTGTCTGCGGGGGGGAGGGACAGCTGCCTCCCTGCAGTGGGAATGGCGAGCCTCTCCTCCTGCGCATGCGTTACATACAGCTGTTGGGCTTTGCTGACACCTGGTGGCTGTTGTGAACATTACACTCTGTTCTCTCCCCTCGCAGTAACGCTACCCGCTGCCATCATGACATCGTCGGTGCCCACAACGGTGGGCGGTCACATGATGTACCCCGGCTCGCACACGGTGATGTACGCGCCCACGCAAGGGCTTACAGACGGGGGCCTTACTGTGCTTAATGCCTTCTCCGGCTCCTCCATGCAGGTGTCTCACACACAGGACCAGGGTAAGGACCGCAGCACTCACAGGAAGGGCCTTCCTAACACGCCCACTCATCTGTCACTCACAGGAAGGGCCTTCCTAACAAGCCCACTCAGCTGTCACTCACAGGAAGGGCCTTCCTAACACGCCCACTCATCTGTCACTCACAGGAAGGGCCTTCCTAACACGCCCACTCACCTGTCACTCACAGGAAGGGCCTTCCTAACACGCCACTCACCTGTCACTCACAGGAAGGGCCTTCCTAACACGCCACTCACCTGTCACTCACAGGAAGGGCCTTCCTAACACGCCACTCGCCTGTCACTCACAGGAAGGGCCTTCCTAATACGCCCACTCGCCTGTCACTCACAGGAAGGGCCTTCCTAATACGCCCACTCGCCTGTCACTCACAGGAAGGGCCTTCCTAATACGCCACTCACCTGTCACTCACAGGAAGGGCCTTCCTAACACGCCCACTCATCTGTCACTCACAGGAAGGGCCTTCCTAACACGCCACTCACCTGTCACTCACAGGAAGGGCCTTCCTAACACGCCACTCGCCTGTCACTCACAGGAAGGGCCTTCCTAACACGCCCAATCGCCTGTCACTCACAGGAAGGGCCTTCCTAACACGCCCAATCGCCTGTCACTCACAGGAAGGGCCTTCCTAATACGCCACTCACCTGTCACTCACAGGAAGGGCCTTCCTAACACGCCCACTCGCCTGTCACTCACAGGAAGGGCCTTCCTAATACGCCACTCACCTGTCACTCACAGGAAGGGCCTTCCTAACACGCCACTCGCCTGTCACTCACAGGAAGGGCCTTCCTAATACGCCACTCGCCTGTCACTCACAGGAAGGGCCTTCCTAACACGCCCACTCACCTGTCACTCACAGGAAGGGCCTT
Source organism: Ascaphus truei (assembly GCF_040206685.1). NCBI lineage: Eukaryota > Metazoa > Chordata > Amphibia > Anura > Ascaphidae > Ascaphus > Ascaphus truei. The sequence continues at coordinate 422,041,018 of NC_134486.1, forward strand.
CCTAACACGCCCACTCACCTGTCACTCACAGGAAGGGCCTTCCTAACACGCCACTCGCCTGTCACTCACAGGAAGGGCCTTCCTAACACGCCACTCGCCTGTCACTCACAGGAAGGGCCTTCCTAACACACCACTCGCCTGTCACTCACAGGAAGGGCCTTCCTAACACGCCCACTCACCTGTCACTCACAGGAAGGGCCTTCCTAACACGCCACTCGCCTGTCACTCACAGGAAGGGCCTTCCTAACACGCCACTCGCCTGTCACTCACAGGAAGGGCCTTCCTAACACACCACTCGCCTGTCACTCACAGGAAGGGCCTTCCTAACACGCCACTCGCCTGTCACTCACAGGAAGGGCCTTCCTAACACGCCACTCGCCTGTCACTCACAGGAAGGGCCTTCCTAATACGCCCACTCGCCTGTCACTCACAGGAAGGGCCTTCCTAATACGCCCACTCGCCTGTCACTCACAGGAAGGGCCTTCCTAATACGCCACTCACCTGTCACTCACAGGAAGGGCCTTCCTAACACGCCCACTCATCTGTCACTCACAGGAAGGGCCTTCCTAACACGCCACTCACCTGTCACTCACAGGAAGGGCCTTCCTAACACGCCACTCGCCTGTCACTCACAGGAAGGGCCTTCCTAACACGCCCAATCGCCTGTCACTCACAGGAAGGGCCTTCCTAACACGCCCAATCGCCTGTCACTCACAGGAAGGGCCTTCCTAATACGCCACTCACCTGTCACTCACAGGAAGGGCCTTCCTAACACGCCCACTCGCCTGTCACTCACAGGAAGGGCCTTCCTAATACGCCACTCACCTGTCACTCACAGGAAGGGCCTTCCTAACACGCCACTCGCCTGTCACTCACAGGAAGGGCCTTCCTAATACGCCACTCGCCTGTCACTCACAGGAAGGGCATTCCTAACACGCCACTCGCCTGTCACTCACAGGAAGGTCCTTCCTAACACGCCACTCGCCTGTCACTCACAGGAAGGGCCTTCCTAACACGCCCACTCATCTGTCACCCTTCCTAATACGCCCACTCGCCCGTCACTCACAGGAAGGTCCTTCCTAACACGCCCACTCGCCTGTCACTCACAGGAAGGTCCTTCCTAATACGCCACTCGCCTGTCACTCACAGGAAGGGCCTTCCTAATACGCTCACTCGCCTGTCACTCACAGGAAGGGCCTTCCTAACACGCCACTCACCTGTCACTCACAGGAAGGTCCTTCCTAACACGCCACTCGCCTGTCACTCACAGGAAGGGCCTTCCTAACACGCCCACTCATCTGTCACCCTTCCTAATACGCCCACTCGCCCGTCACTCACAGGAAGGTCCTTCCTAACACGCCCACTCGCCTGTCACTCACAGGAAGGTCCTTCCTAACACGCCCACTCGCCTGTCACTCACAGGAAGGTCCTTCCTAACACGCCACTCGCCTGTCACTCACAGGAAGGGCCTTCCTAATACGCCACTCACCTGTCACTCACAGGAAGGGCCTTCCTAACACGCCACTCGCCTGTCACTCACAGGAAGGGCCTTCCTAATACGCCCACTCGCCTGTCACTCACAGGAAGGGCCTTCCTAATACGCCCACTCGCCTGTCACTCACAGGAAGGGCCTTCCTAATACGCCACTCACCTGTCACTCACAGGAAGGGCCTTCCTAACACGCCCACTCATCTGTCACTCACAGGAAGGGCCTTCCTAACACGCCACTCACCTGTCACTCACAGGAAGGGCCTTCCTAACACGCCACTCGCCTGTCACTCACAGGAAGGGCCTTCCTAACACGCCCAATCGCCTGTCACTCACAGGAAGGGCCTTCCTAATACGCCACTCACCTGTCACTCACAGGAAGGGCCTTCCTAACACGCCCACTCGCCTGTCACTCACAGGAAGGGCCTTCCTAATACGCCACTCACCTGTCACTCACAGGAAGGGCCTTCCTAACACGCCACTCGCCTGTCACTCACAGGAAGGGCCTTCCTAATACGCCACTCGCCTGTCACTCACAGGAAGGGCCTTCCTAACACGCCACTCGCCTGTCACTCACAGGAAGGGCCTTCCTAATACGCTCACTCGCCTGTCACTCACAGGAAGGGCCTTCCTAACACGCCCACTCACCTGTCACTCACAGGAAGGTCCTTCCTAACACGCCACTCGCCTGTCACTCACAGGAAGGGCCTTCCTAACACGCCCACTCATCTGTCACCCTTCCTAATACGCCCACTCGCCCGTCACTCACAGGAAGGTCCTTCCTAACACGCCCACTCGCCTGTCACTCACAGGAAGGTCCTTCCTAATACGCCACTCACCTGTCACTCACAGGAAGGGCCTTCCTAATACGCTCACTCGCCTGTCACTCACAGGAAGGGCCTTCCTAACACGCCACTCACCTGTCACTCACAGGAAGGTCCTTCCTAACACGCCACTCGCCTGTCACTCACAGGAAGGGCCTTCCTAACACGCCCACTCATCTGTCACCCTTCCTAATACGCCCACTCGCCCGTCACTCACAGGAAGGTCCTTCCTAACACGCCCACTCGCCTGTCACTCACAGGAAGGTCCTTCCTAACACGCCCACTCGCCTGTCACTCACAGGAAGGTCCTTCCTAATACGCCCACTCGCCTGTCACTCACAGGATGGTCCTTCCTAACAGAGAGGGAATCCCTGCGCTTCTCCCGTTGGGCTAACAATAAATGGGGAAATAAATATACATAGTGACACCTAAGTCTGTAAGGCAAAGGAGACTTTTGGTTACATCCTTAGATCACATAATGATCTGCCTGCTAACCAGCGTCACGCTAAGTCCCAGTAGCAGGTCCCTATGCTGAATGCATAACAATGTTCTGGGACATATACCCTGAAGGGGTTAATATACTAAGCATATGCTCATGTAACGTGGTGCCGTTAAACTGGTACATACCAGTGAGGATACTCACGTGTGTGCAAGTAAAGTGAGTTACAGGGACCTACCTGGGAGATTATATACCTTGAAAATGAGGGACTAACCTCCCACAAGCTGCTCAGTGAGCACGCCCTAATCCTTCCTAACACACCCACTCACGGGGTGGGGGGCGCTTCCCGACACGCTCACTCACCTCTCACTCACGGGGTGGGGGGCGCTTCCCGACATGCTCACTCACCTCTCACTCACAGGGTGGGGGGCGCTTCCCGACATGCTCACTCACCTCTCACTCACAGGGTGGGGGGTGCTTCCCGACATGCTCACTCACCTCACACTCATGGGGTGGGGGGTGCTTCCCGACATGCTCACTCACCTCTCACTCACAGGGTGGGGGGTGCTTCCCGACACGCTCACTCACCTCTCACTCACGGGGTGGGAGGTGCTTCCCGACACGCTCACTCACCTCACACTCACGGGGTGGGGGGCGCTTCCCGACATGCTCACTCACCTCTCACTCACGGGGTGGGGGGTGCTTCCCGACACGCTCACTCACCTCTCACTCACGGGGTGGGGGGCGCTTCCCGACATGCTCACTCACCTCTCACTCACGGGGTGGGGGGCGCTTCCCGACATGCTCACTCACCTCTCACTCACGGGGTGGGGGGTGCTTCCCGACACGCTCACTCACCTCTCACTCACAGGGTGGGGGGTGCTTCCCGACATGCTCACTCACCTCACACTCATGGGGTGGGGGGTGCTTCCCGACATGCTCACTCACCTCACACTCACGGGGTGGGGGGTGCTTCCCGACATGCTCACTCACCTCTCACTCACAGGGTGGGGGGCGCTTCCCGACATGCTCACTCACCTCTCACTCACGGGGTGGGGGGTGCTTCCCGACACGCTCACTCACCTCTCACTCACGGGGTGGGGGGCGCTTCCCGACATGCTCACTCACCTCTCACTCACGGGGTGGGGGGCGCTTCCCGACATGCTCACTCACCTCTCACTCACGGGGTGGGGGGTGCTTCCCGACACGCTCACTCACCTCTCACTCACAGGGTGGGGGGTGCTTCCCGACATGCTCACTCACCTCACACTCATGGGGTGGGGGGTGCTTCCCGACATGCTCACTCACCTCACACTCACGGGGTGGGGGGTGCTTCCCGACATGCTCACTCACCTCTCACTCACAGGGTGGGGGGTGCTTCCCCCCCCCGACATGCTCACTCACCTCTCACTCACAGGGTGCGGGGTGCTTCCCGACATGCTCGCTCACCTCTCACTCACGGGGTGGGGGGTGTTTCCCGACATGCTCACTCACGGGGTGGGGGGTGCTTCCCGAAACGCTCACTCACCTCCTTACTCTCACTCACACAGGGGGTGTCCAGCAGGTTTTCCTCACAGCCCCGTCCGGCACTGTCCAGATCCCCGTGTCTGCCGTCCAGCTCCATCAGGTGAAGTGTGTGTCCTTCTCCTCTATCCGGGGTATACCTGTCAAAAGCATGCGTGTCATGTATCCCTCCCCCTTTGCAGGCGTGTGCGTGTCCTTCTCTATCCGGTGTATACCTGTCATTATAAGCACGTGTGTCATGTATCCCTCCCCCTCTGCAGGCGTGTGCGTGTCCTTCTCCTCTATCCGGGGTATACCTGTCAAAAGCACACGTGTCTCATGTATCCCTCCCCCTCTGCAGGCGTGTGTGTGTGTGTGTGTGTGTGTGTCCTTCTCTATCCATGTAATTGGGATATTGCGATGTATGTAAATATACAGTGTGAGTTATATACACACACTCCTCCGTGTGTCCGTCCCCGGCAGTGTACACACGGTGTGAGTTATATATATACACGCACTCTCCTCACGTGTCCGTCCGTGTGTACAGTGAGAGTTATTTATACACTCTCCTCACGTGTGTGTCCGTCTGTCCGTGTGTACACAGTGTGCGTTATATATGCGCACTCCTCACGTGTGTGTCCGTCTGTCCGTGTGTACACAGTGTGCGTTATATATGCACACTCACCTCACGTGTGTGTCCGTCTGTCCATGTGTACACAGTGTGCGTTATATATGCACTCGCCTCACGTGTGTGTCCGTCTGTCCGTGTGTACACAGTGTGCGTTATATATGCACACTCTCCTCACGTGTGTGTCCGTCTGTCCGTGTGTACACAGTGTGCGTTATATATGCACACTCACCTCACGTGTGTGTCCGTCTGTCCGTCTGTCCATGTGTACACAGTGTGCGTTATATATGCACTCGCCTCACGTGTGTGTCCGTCTGTCCGTGTGTACACAGTGTGCGTTATATATGCACACTCCTCACGTGTGTGTCCGTCTGTCCGTGTGTACACAGTGTGCGTTATATATGCACACTCTCCTCACGTGTGTGTCCGTCTGTCCGTGTGTACACAGTGTGCGTTATATATGCACTCTCGCCTCATGTGTGTGTCCGTCTGTCCGTGTGTACACAGTGTGCGTTATATATGCACTCGCCTCACGTGTGTGTCCGTCTGTCCGTGTGTACACAGTGTGCGTTATATATGCACACTCGCCTCACGTGTGTGTCCGTCTGTCCGTGTGTACACAGTGTGCGTTATATATGCACACTCTCCTCACGTGTGTCCGTCTGTCCGTGTGTACACAGTGTGCGTTATATATGCACACTCGCCTCGTGTGTGTCCGTCTGTCCGTGTGTACACAGTGTGCGTTATATATGCACACTCGCCTCACGTGTGTGTCCGTCTGTCCGTGTGTACACAGTGTGCGTTATATATGCACACTCTCCTCACATGTGTGTCCGTCTGTCCGTGTGTACACAGTGTGCGTTATATATGCACTCTCCTCACATGTGTGTCCGTCTGTCCGTGTGTACACAGTGTGCGTTATATATGCACACTCTCCTCACATGTGTGTCCGTCTGTCCGTGTGTACACAGTGTGCGTTATATATGCACACTCACCTCACGTGTGTGTCCGTCTGTCCATGTGTACACAGTGTGCGTTATATATGCACTCGCCTCACGTGTGTGTCCGTCTGTCCGTGTGTACACAGTGTGCGTTATATATGCACACTCTCCTCACGTGTGTGTCCGTCTGTCCGTGTGTACACAGTGTGCGTTATATATGCACACTCACCTCACGTGTGTGTCCGTCTGTCCATGTGTACACAGTGTGCGTTATATATGCACACTCGCCTCATGTGTGTGTCCGTCTGTCCGTGTGTACACAGTGTGCGTTATATATGCACACTCACCTCACGTGTGTCCCGTCTGTCCGTGTGTACACAGTGTGCGTTATATATGCACACTCGCCTCGTGTGTGTCCGTCTGTCCGTGTGTACACAGTGTGAGTTATATATACACACTCTCCTCACGTGTGTGTCCGTCTGTCCGTGTGTACACAGTGTGCGTTATATATGCACTCTCCTCACATGTGTGTCCGTCTGTCCGTGTGTACACAGTGTGCGTTATATATGCACACTCTCCTCACATGTGTGTCCGTCTGTCCGTGTGTACACAGTGTGCGTTATATATGCACACTCGCCTCATGTGTGTGTCCGTCTGTCCGTGTGTACACAGTGTGCGTTATATATGCACACTCACCTCACGTGTGTCCCCGTCTGTCCGTGTGTACACAGTGTGCGTTATATATGCACACTCGCCTCATGTGTGTGTCCGTCTGTCCGTGTGTACACAGTGTGCGTTATATATGCACACTCACCTCACGTGTGTGTCCGTCTGTCCGTGTGTACACAGTGTGCGTTATATATGCACTCTCCTCACGTGTGTGTCCGTCTGTCCGTGTGTACACAGTGTGCGTTATATATGCACTCTCCTCACGTGTGTGTCCGTCTGTCCGTGTGTACACAGTGTGCGTTATATATGCACACTCACCTCACGTGTGTGTCCGTCTGTCCATGTGTACACAGTGTGCGTTATATATGCACTCGCCTCACGTGTGTGTCCGTCTGTCCGTCTGTCCGTGTGTACACAGTGTGCGTTATATATGCACACTCTCCTCACATGTGTGTCCGTCTGTCCGTGTGTACACAGTGTGCGTTATATATGCACACTCACCTCACGTGTGTGTCCGTCTGTCCGTGTGTACACAGTGTGCGTTATATATGAACACTCACCTCACGTGTGTGTCCGTCTGTCCGTGTGTACACAGTGTGCGTTATATATGCACTCTCCTCACGTGTGTGTCCGTCTGTCCGTGTGTACACAGTGTGAGTTATATATACACACTCGCCTCACGTGTGTGTCCGTCTGTCCGTGTGTACACAGTGTGCGTTATATATGCACTCGCCTCACGTGTGTCCGTCTGTCCGTGTGTACACAGTGTGCGTTATATATGCACACTCGCCTCACGTGTGTCCGTCTGTCCGTGTGTACACAGTGTGCGTTATATATGCACACTCTCCTCACGTGTGTCCGTCTGTCCGTGTGTACACAGTGTGCGTTATATATGCACACTCTCCTCACGTGTGTCCGTCTGTCCGTGTGTACACAGTGTGAGTTATATATGCACACTCTCCTCGTCCGTCCGTCCGTGTGTGTGTACACAGTGTGAGTTATATATACTCACTCTCCTCACGCGTCCGTCTCTCTGTCCGTGTGTACACAGTGTGCGTTATATATGCACTCTCCTCACGCGTCCGTCTGTCCGTGTGTACACAGTGTGAGTTATATATATACACACTCGCCTCACGCGTCCGTCTGTCCGTGTGCACACAGTGTGAGTTATATATGCACACTCTCCTCACGTGTGTCCGTCCATCCGTGTGTACACAGTGTGCGTTATATATGCACACTCTCCTCACGCGTCCGTCTGTCCGTGTGTACACAGTGTGAGTTATATATATACACACTCTCCTCACGTGTGTCCGTCCGTCCGTGTGTACACAGTGAGTTATATATATATATATATATATATATATATATATATATATATATATATACACACTCTCCTCACGCGTCCGTCTGTCCGTGTGTACACAATGTGCGTTATATATACACATACTCCTCACGTGTGTCCGTCCGTCCGTGTGTACACAGTGTGCGTTATATATACACACTCTCCTCACGCGTCCGTCTGTCCGTGTGTACACAGTGTGAGTTATATATATATACACACTCCTCACGTGTGTCCGTCCGTCCGTCCGTGTGTACACAGTGTGCGTTATATATGCACACTCGCCTCACGCGTCCGTCTGTCCGTGTGTACACAGTGTGAGTTATATATATACACACTCTCCTCACGCGTCCGTCTGTCCGTGTGCACACAGTGTGAGTTATATATACGCACTCTCCTCACGCGTCCGTCTGTCCGTGTGCACAGTGTGAGTTATATATATGCACACTCTCCTCGTCCGTCCGTCCGTGTGTGTGTACACAGTGTGAGTTATATATATACACACTCTCCTCACGCGTCCGTATGTCCGTGTGCACACAGTGTGAGTTATATATATGCACTCTCCTCACGCGTCCGTATGTCCGTGTGCACACAGTGTGAGTTATATATGCACACTCTCCTCGTCCGTCCGTCCGTCCGTGTGTGTGTACACAGTGTGAGTTATATATACACCCTCTCCTCACGCGTCCGTCTGTCTGTCCGTGTGCACACAGTGTGAGTTATATATGCACACTCTCCTCACGCGTCCGTCTCTCTGTCCGTGTGTACACAGTGTGAGTTATATATGCACACTCTCCTCACGCGTCCGTCTGTCCGTGTGTACACAGTGTGAGTTATATATATACACTCTCCTCACGCGTCCGTCTGTCCGTGTGTACACACAGTGTGAGTTATATATATACACTCTCCTCACGCGTCCGTCTGTCCGTGTACACACAGTGTGAGTTATATATATGCTCACTCTCCTCGTCCGTCCGTCTGTCCGTGTACACAGTGTGAGTTATATATATACACTCTCCTCACGCGTCCGTCTGTCCGTGTGTACACACAGTGTGAGTTATATATATACACTCTCCTCACGCGTCCGTCTGTCCGTGTACACACAGTGTGAGTTATATATATGCACACTCTCCTCGTCCGTCCGTCTGTCCGTCTGTCCGTGTACACAGTGTGAGTTATATATATACACACTCTCCTCACGTCTGTCCGTCTGTCCGTGTGCACACAGTGTGAGTTATATATGCACACTCGCCTCACGCGTCCGTCTGTCCGTGTACACACAGTGTGAGTTATATATATGCACTCTCCTCACGCGTCCGTCTGTCCGTGTGTACACAGTGTGAGTTATATATATGCACACTCGCCTCACGCGTCCGTCTGTCCGTGTGTACACAGTGTGAGTTATATATATACACACTCGCCTCACGCGTCCGTCTGTCCGTGTGCACACAGTGTGAGTTATATATGCACACTCGCCTCACGCGTCCGTCTGTCCGTGTGTACACAGTGTGAGTTATATATATACACACTCTCCTCACGCGTCCGTCTGTCCGTGTGTACACAGTGTGAGTTATATATATACACACTCTCCTCACGCGTCCGTCTGTCCGTGTGTACACAGTGTGAGTTATATATGCACACTCGCCTCACGCGTCCGTCTGTCCGTGTGTACACAGTGTGAGTTATATATATACACACTCTCCTCACGCGTCCGTCTGTCCGTGTGTACACAGTGTGAGTTATATATATACACACTCTCCTCACGCGTCCGTCTGTCCGTGTGTACACAGTGTGAGTTATATATACACACTCTCCTCACGTGTCCGTCTGTCCGTGTGTACACAGTGTGAGTTATATATATACACTCTCTCCTCACGCGTCCGTCTGTCCGTGTGTACACAGTGTGAGTTATATATATATACACTCTCGTCACGCGTCCGTCTGTCCGTGTGTACACAGTGGGAGTTATATATATATATATATATATACACTCTTCTCACGTGTCCGTCCGTCTGTCCGTGTGTACACAGTGTGAGTTATATATATATATATATATACACTCTCCTCACGCGTCCGTCTGTCCGTGTGTACACAGTGTGAGTTATATATATACACTCTCTCCTCACGCGTCCGTCTGTCCGTGTGTACACAGTGTGAGTTATATATATATACACTCTCCTCACGCGTCCGTCTGTCCGTGTGTACACAGTGGGAGTTATATATATATATATATATACACTCTTCTCACGCGTCCGTCTGTCCGTGTGTACACAGTGTGAGTTATATATATATATATACACTCTTCTCACGTGTCTGTCCGTCTGTCCGTGTGTACACAGTGTGAGTTATATATATATATACACTCTCCTCACGCGTCCGTCTGTCCGTGTGTACACAGTGTGAGTTATATATATATATATATATATACACTCTCCTCACGCGTCCGTCTGTCAGTGTGTACACAGTGTGAGTTATATATATGCACACTCGCCTCACGCGTCCGTCTGTCCGTGTACACACAGTGTGAGTTATATATATGCACACTCTCCTCACGTGTTCGTCCGTCTGTCCGTGTACACACAGTGTGAGTTATATATGCACACTCTCCTCACGCGTCCGTCTGTCCGTGTACACACAGTGTGAGTTATATATATACACACTCTCCTCACGCGTCCGTCTGTCCGTGTACACACAGTGTGAGTTATATATATACACACTCTCCTCCTCACAGATGGCAGTGATTGGTCAGCAGTCCGGCGGGGGCAGCAGTAACCTCACAGAGCTCCAGGTTGTGAATCTGGACACTTCACACAACAGCAAGAATGACTGACCCCTCCCCCCCTCCTCTCGGGAGGGGGGGTGTCCATGCCGCAGGGGGAGGAGCCTGAAGAGCGCAGGGGGGGAGCCTGGTACGGCTGCTGCCCCTCACATTACAGACTGCATCCCTTATTTATTGCTGCCTTTCTCCCGTTTCCTTCTGCACCAGTGGGGGGCGGCGGAGGAGGGGGGGATACCGGGGGTCTGCCCACACGTTGTGTGTTTCCTTACCTCTCCTATGGACGAGGAGTGGGACCGCGTGCTGGGGGGCTGCTGCACTATGAACTCGCCCCTCCTGCAGTGAAGGGGTAACGGGCCGCGTCTGCCTGCGTGGGGGGAGGGGCCTGGCGGCCCCTTGTCTGATGGCAGGTGGGGTACATGCCTCGTCTTGGTATGAAAGCTCCATAGTAAAAGCAGTTACTGTTACCCCTCCCTTCTCTCCCTTCCCCCCCTCACAGGAACCACCCTGCCTCTCTCCCCCACCTTCCCCCCACACACAGGACTCGCTCTGCCTCTTCCCCAACCACCACACAGGATTCACCCTGCCTCTCTCTCTTCTCCCCACCCTGCCTCCCCCCTCTCCCCCACACACCACAGGTCCTCAGAAAAGGGAAGGACTATTTTGCACTGAAGGTGGGTGTCAGGGGCAAACATTGCAGGTCAGTCCGTGCCCCCGGGCGGGGGCAGTATTACCAGCGAGTGTGAGGCATGTGGGTATACTAGTGACATGCCCCCCTTCCCATGCTGCCCCCGTTCTTTAATGGTGCCCAGCAGGACAGCTGGCTAAGTTAGAGGAATGGGCATTTTATACATTGCTCCCCCTCCTCCTCCGGTGTTGGGGCGCTGGCACCTTCCTGCGATGTGTGGGTTACCCCAAGATGGCGGTAGCCCCTACCCCGTTCCCCTCTGACCCCACTGACAAGCCATGCGTTTCTCTGCAGTGACCGCTGCGTTCCTCAGACTCCGCCCCCTGCGTTCCTCAGACTCCCCCTGCTCGCGGTGACGGGCCGGAGATGGTTTTATTGGGGGGAAATGAACAGTTGAAAACAAATCCCCCCCTCCCCCCTCCCCCCCCCCCCCAACGCCTTGACAAGAAGCCTTTATTTTTCTAAGTGTTGATTCTCAGTATTTATGTTCTGGGGGCGACTTCTGTACAGTTTTCACAAGCGAAGCTGCGCCCCTTTTCTATGGCAAAGAAGGGGTGCTGTGATGGGGCTTTTATAATGTGCTTTTTGTGGTTTTGGTTTCCCCGCGTTTAATGTCGCGACGGTTATTTATCCCTTTGCCGCCGCTGGGCCTCCCCCTCCCCCCCCCCCCCCCCCCCCCCCGAGGCAAAGAGGTCGACTACATTTTGGGTATTGAGACACTACAGTAGTAGGGTGATCTAAGTATTGCCAGGCCGTGCTCCTCGCCTGCACCGTGACCACGGATCAGGTCCGGCAGGCTGGTTTGTTTTGTTCTTTTTGAATCCTGGCACAGATTTTTTTGTTTGTTCACAACCGGATGAGATTTGGGGAGCGGGAGCCAAGTTGTGAGAAAGTGGGGTGCCACCTCCCGGCCCGAGTGGAGGAACCTGCCCCCATCCCGAGACACGCGACCCTATTTATACCCCCCCGATCCCGAGAAACTGATGTATTTGCCGCCAGTCTCCTCCTGTTTAAGAATTTCAACATGGCGGCCTAATCCTGTGCGTCCTTCAGGCCGGTCAGGGGGTCGCATGACATCGGGGGGTACGGTTTCCTATTGGACGACTGTGTAAATGTTCAGGATGTAACACCAGTAATTAAACTGGTCGGTAAGTCCCCACGGTGGGGGTGGGGGGGGGGAGACCCCTGTTAGAAGGCAGTCCCGTAATTATCAGCACAGGTAGGTCCTAGTTATCTGACCCAAGATAACGCGTTATCCGCCGCTCACCGCCGCGGATTAACATTGGATCATTGGGTCTCCAGTCCTCAACACTGGACCAAACAGGACAGGTTTTCAGGATATCCCACGTTTCGGCACAGGTGGCTCTCAATAACTGATTGAGCCGCCTGTGCTGAAGCAGCGATATGCTGCACCTGTGCTGAAGCAGGGATATGCTGCACCTGTGCTGAAGCAGGGATATGCTGCACCTGACCTTTTGGGAGGAGGGTGAGGACTGGAGTTGAGAATCCCTGGTATAGTGAGAGATGGTGCCTAGCACGTGGCGTCCCGCGCTGAAGCAGTAACGGATCTTAATTATCCGGCGTCGGTGCCTATACGCGCGCCCCCACGCACGTGGAGTTTGTACGGGCGATTACAGACAGTCTGCACCCGCTATTTCTCACGCCATCTGTCTTATTTATATGTGCACCTTCAGTGTCGCCCATCCCTTCATGTGACCACGTGAGGCACACACGCCCCAGGGTGTTAGAAACGGGGGGGGGACAGGCCTCAGGCTTTTCCTAGGAACCCCCGAGTTACCGAGAGATTTGCCTTTTTTATGTGCTGATAAAAGATGGCGGCCTAGCGAAGGGCGTCCAATAGGAAGTTTGTGCGAGCAATCTCTGACCATAGTGGCCCGGGGATTGCAAATAGTGGTTCTACGTCCGGGACCCCCTCACCCCTCCGTTCTGACGCTGTAACAGGGAGATGGCTGCGGGGCGCTGGGTATACCGGCGGTTTCTGGTTCAGGATCGGTCACGGTGCAGGAAAAGGATGTTCCACGTGTCCGCGCTCTCAGAACTTGGCTCCTATTAGTGGCATGGAGACCGGCCAGCCTCAGATCTGTCCCGTGGGACGTGTGACGTGACGCCTGAGACCTGGCCCGAGGTGCGATGACACTGTCCCTGCGCTGGGTGGGTGGCTCCTGGTGGCATTCTCCCCACGCCGCGTGCGGTCTCAAAGCCTACGAGTGCTCAGATACGGGCGAGATATTTTACCAATGTGTATGTTCGTTCCCCTAAATGATCCTGTCGCAGGGTTTGACTCTGTGCAGAATGTGCCAAACGGTGTGCAGGGAGTGGCAATGGCACGCTCGCGCGGCAGGGAGCGCCAGTGACGCCCACGCTGGAGGGAGCGCCAGTGACATGCCCACGCTGGAGGGTTCGTCAGTGACACGCCCACGCGACAGGGAGCGCCAGTGACACGCCCACGCGGCAGGGAGCGCCAGTGACACGCCCACGCGGCAGGGAGCGCCAGTGACACGTGCAGGGGGCGTGAATGAGTTAAGATTCCTGGTCAGTGCCATTAGGTAAAGACCAGACGGGGTAATTATTTTTCTAGGAGTCTAGGTCAGCGTGGGATTTAAATGTCCCTCTGTGTCACCACCGTTCCCTTGTCCCTCTGTCACCACCGTTTCCTTGTCCCTCTGTGTCACCACCGTTCCCTTGTCCCTCTGTGTCACCACCGTTTCCTTGTCCCTCTGTGTCACCACCGTTCCCTTGTCCCTCTGTGTCACCACCGTTTCCTTGTCCCTCTGTGTCACCACCGTTTCCTTGTCCCTGTGTCACCACCGTTTCCTTGTCCCTCTGTGTCACCACCGTTTCCTTGTCCCTCTGTGTCACCACCGTTTCCTTGTCGCTCTGTGTCATCACCGTTTCCTTGTCCCTCTGTGTCACCACCGTTTCCTTGTCCCTCTGTGTCACCACCGTTTCCTTGTCCCTCTGTGTCACCACCGTTTCCTTGTCCCTCTGTGTCACCACCGTTTCCTTGTCCCTCTGTGTCACCACCGTTTCCTTGTCCCTCTGTGTCACCACCGTTTCCTTGTCCCTCTGTGTCACCACCGTTTCTTTGTCCCTCTGTGTCACCACCGTTTCCTTGTCCCTCTGTGTCACCACCGTTCCCTTGTCCCTCTGTGTCACCACCGTTCCCTTGTCCCTCTGTGTCACCACCGTTCCCTTGTCCCTCTGTGTCACCACCGTTCCCTTGTCCCTCTGTGTCGCCACCGTTTCCTTGTCCCTCTGTGTCGCCACCGTTCCCTTGTCCCTCTGTCACCACCGTTTCCATGTCCCTCTGTGTCACCACCGTTCCCTTGTCCCTCTGTGTCACCACCGTTTCCATGTCCCTCTGTGTCACCACCGTTCCCTTGTCCCTCTGTGTCACCACCGTTTCCATGTCCCTCTGTGTCACCACCGTTCCCTTGTCCCTCTGTGTCACCACCGTTCCCTTGTCCCTCTGTGTCACCACCGTTCCCTTGTCCCTCTGTGTCACCACCGTTCCCTTGTCCCTCTGCGTCACCACCGTTCCCTTGTCCCTCTGTGTCAGGGCCACGTGTTCCATGCAGTCTGCAGCATGTGCTTGGCCTGTAGGTTATAACAGACTTAGAATACCCCGCCCTATAAAGTAGCAGAGAGCAGGTGCACATGGTCTATATGGAGTTGTGCAATATATACAAATAAAAACCCAGCATTGATTGCAGTGGCTGGTGACTTCTCACACCCTTCTCGGCCTGCTAAGTTACAGAAAGGGTTAACCCCACTCACATCTCTTCCACTTCCTGTCTGGTCACACCTGCCCAGGTTCCACTTCCTGTCTGGTCACACCTGCCCAGGTTCCACTTCCTGTCTGGTCACACCTGCCCAGGTTACCTTTCCACTTCCTGTCTGGTCACACCTGCCCAGGTTACAGTCACATGATGAGTTTATTTATGGGTTCTGCCGCTGAAGCATTATACAGACATTGACGATCCGGGAAAGGAGACATTTTATCGTGTGGTGAATTGACTTTCTCCTGCTTTTTGAGTTTATTTTTGTTGTGCTTGCGTGTATTTTATTATTATTTTTTGCCTATTTTCCCAGGAGTGGTTCCCGGGAGAAGTTGTGAAAGTTAAACACAGTACTGTGTACATAATCTTTTGTATAAAACAAAAAAAAAAAAAGAGAATCTTTCAATAAATGTATCATTTTGTGCACATTTTCTTCCGCACCGTCATGGCGTCTTATATCGACGCCAATTGGGGGGGGTGACAGCCATGTACACAGCACTGTACATGTGGATTTGGATGCACAGGTCGCACCTCCCCTGAAGAGCTTACCATCTAATGTTAAATGAGATGGGGAGTTAGGAAAATAATATTTTGTATTTAATTGGGTGATGTGCCGGCTTTATGTGCAATATCTGCATTGTGGAGCCATGTAACATCTTGTGTTTATTCTACAACTGACCACGACATGGCTGATATATCTCATATTTATCCAAAGAGAACATTACTAAACAGAAGGAGATGGGTGGATATCGCCTGCGCGGGCGCTGGGATTTCAACCAGGTCCCGCTGATTTACACCGTAATAGTGTATCTTGGGTATCCGCTGGTAATATTGTTACTTGGGTATCCGCTGGCACACCGTAATATTGTTACTTGGGTATCTGCTGGCACACCGTAATATTGTTACTTGGGTATCTGCTGGCACACCGTAATATTGTTACTTGGGTATCTGCTGGCACACCGTAATATTGTTACTAGGGTATCTGCTGGCACACCGTAATATTGTTACTTGGGTATCTGCTGGCACACCGTAATATTGTTACTTGGGTATCTGCTGGCACACCGTAATATTGTTACTGGGTATCCGCTGGCACACCGTAATATTGTTACTTGGGTATCCGCTGGCACACCGTAATATTGTTACTTGGGTATCCGCTGGCACACCGTAATATTGTTACTTGGGTATCCGCTGGCACACCGTAATATTGTTACTTGGGTATCCGCTGGCACACCGTAATATTGTTACTTGGGTATCCGCTGGCACACCGTAATATTGTTACTTGGGTATCTGCTGGCACACCGTAATATTGTTACTTGGGTATCCGCTCGCACACCGTAATATTGTTACTTGGGTATCCGCTGGCACACCGTAATATTGTTACTTGGGTATCCGCTGGCACACCGTAATATTGTTACTTGGGTACCCGCTGGCACACCGTAATATTGTTACTTGGGTATCCGCTGGCACACCGTAATATTGTTACTTGGGTATCTGCTGGCACACCGTAATATTGTTACTTGGGTATCTGCTGGCACACCGTAATATTGTTACTTGGGTATCCGCTGGCACATCGTAATATTGTTACTTGGGTATCTGCTGGCACACCGTAATATTGTTACTTGGGTATCTGCTGGCACACCGTAATTTTGTTACTTGGGTATCCGCTGGTAATATTGTTACTTGGGTATCTGCTGGCATACCGTAATATTGTTACTTGGGTATCCGCTGGCACACCGTAATATTGTTACTTGGGTATCTGCTGGCACACCGTAATATTGTTACTTGGGTACCCGCTGGCACACCGTAATATTGTTACTTGGGTATCCGCTGGCACACCGTAATATTGTTACTTGGGTATCTGCTGGCACACCGTAATATTGTTACTTGGGTATCTGCTGGCACACCGTAATATTGTTACTTAGGTATCCGCTGGCACATCGTAATATTGTTACTTGGGTATCTGCTGGCACACCGTAATATTGTTACTTGGGTATCTGCTGGCACACCGTAATTTTGTTACTTGGGTATCCGCTGGTAATATTGTTACTTGGGTATCTGCTGGCATACCGTAATATTGTTACTTGGGTATCCGCTGGCACACCGTAATATTGTTACTTGGGTATCTGCTGGCACACCGTAATATTGTCACTTGGGTATCTGCTGGCACACCGTAATATTGTTACTTGGGTATCTGCTGGCACATAGTTACATAGTAGATGAGGTTGAAAAAAGACAGATGTTCATCAAGTTCAACCTATGCTAAATTTAGACGACAGATACTTTATCCTATCCTACTTACTTATTGATCCAGAGGAAGGCAAACAAAAAACCCCAGGGTCATATCATCCAATGATATCTCATAAGGGGAAAAATAAATTCCTTTCCAACTCCAAGAATTAGCAATCGGATTAATCCCTGGATCAACATCCTTCCCATGTTTACTTATTTGGTATATCCCTGTATACCTTTCCCATCTAAAAAGATGTCCAACCTTTTTTTTTTTTTTTAACAAATCTGTTGTATCTGCCATCACGGTCTCCATGGGTAATGAATCCCACATTGTAACTGCCCTTACTGTAAAGAACCCTTTACTTTGTTGCTGGTGAAATCTCCTTTCCTCCAACCTTAAGGGATGGCCCGAGTCCTTTGTACTGCCCTTGGGATAAATATTCATTCACTCCCTGTACTGTCCCCAAATATATTTGTATATAGTTTTCGCATCCCCTCTTAGACACCTCTTTTCTAATGTAAATAAATCTAATTTAGCCAACCTCTTTTCTAATGTAAATAAATCTACTTCAGCTAGCCTCTCCTCATAAGTTAGATTGTCCATCCCCTTTATTAATTTGGTGGCTCTTCTCTGCACTCTCTCTAGTTCCATAATGTCTTTTCTTAGGATTGGTGCTCAAAATTGTACTCCATATTCAAGGTGTGGTCTTACTAATGCTTTGTAAAGGGGCATAATTATGTTTACTTCCCTCCCATCCATTGCCCGTTTGATGCAAGTGTAGCCCTGGTAAGAAATGGGGCTATAGTTCTATCCTCCTCCTGATATAATCCCTGGTAAGGGCAGGTTGCCAGGAGTTATCATGGGTTTCCCCCACTTCAAGGACTTGCCCTGAGTGGTGTAGGTAGGTCACCTGACCCTGTGTCAAAGCAAGAGACACAGGGGCGGTGCCTGCTGATATCATAAAGAGCAGTGCACTTCCTATTTAGTGTCAGTTGGTTAGAAGTGTGGGAGTAGTTAGAGTTGGAGGAGAAGAGTGATCAGCTCATGAGTAGAGCTGATCCAACCATAGTGTAGTTAGCAAGGTGGACCAGTACCTCTCACCTGGACTAGGGGGTGAGGGAAGAGTTAGCCCCATTCTGGATGTCCTTGATCCAGAGTGGTGGCAGGGAAGGACCATCACAAAGGAGGACAGTCTGTGGATGGTACCTGAGCTGTGCTGTCGGCTGCTGCTGCCGCCCTGCTGTGAATAAAGACTGCTGCTTTTAAAGAAAGACAAACCTGTGTGAGACTGGAATCTCTCATCCCTGTGTGGGAACTCTGGTAAGGATTCCACCCCGCATTCCTGGGGCTTACTAAAGATGGAGGCGTTGCACCATTGAACCAGAACGAAGGCATCCACCCCAGTAACCTGTTCCTGTTATCCCCCCATGTCATCGCGGGAGACTCAGGCCCCCCTGTTGCAAGCAGGTATGCACCACATAAAGACTCGTAGCCAGACCCCAGTACACCTTAGGGGGGCCGATCTGCGATTGGCCCGGGGAGAGGGGGCTACAATTGGAGGCGCTGCTGAGAGAGCTGAGAGCAATAGGACAGGTTTTCAGCCAGGCAGAACTGAAAGATATAGGTACACTTTCAGAGCAAGTGCTGCAGAAGGAAGGGCATGTTTGCAGACTAGGGGTAGTCAGGAGAGACCGTCCTCTCGCACAGTACACCCTAGGTGCCCTAGGAGGGTGATGTAAATTTGGATAAAGAGGCTTTAGCTGTTCTAGTCCCTTGAGGCAGATAGTGTAGGATTCCTGTGGGGGTTAACCTGTTAACTAGTCCAGGGACTTCAGCACAGGGTCTGCACTATGAGTGGCCAAAAGTAGGTTGACGCCCAGTACTTAGGAATGCCAAGTACACTAGCCAGTATCCAGAAAACACACCACAGAGTGCTTGTTATGAACCGTCAGCGAGTGCGGTGTACTAGGAGAGAGTTCTGCCTAGCCTGGGGTATGCCATGCGTTATATTCATTGGTTAGAGCACCATTAAGTATAGTAAGTGTCTAGGAACGAGTTACACCATAGACACTGAGAGTAGCGCTATCGTGGGTTTAGAGGGCTCACTAAAGATGGTGGCGAGAGATACATGTGCTCTGCGGGGCATGGAGGAGGTTAAAATGGCGACAGCTGCGTCATTCACTGCAACGCGTGTTGCAGCCAGTCCAAAATGGCGACTCCCGCCAAGCCTAGATCGCGCACGTGCTGCATGCAAGCAGGCTGTAAAAGAAATGTGGCGAGAGATGTGCAGGGGTTTGGCGCCAAACCCAGATCCCCAGCCAAAAGGAGAGAGCAGCGCGAAAGCCGAAGCCACGCCCACCTGTGCAGTGACTGGCCGACAGATAAAGCCACGTCACACAAGGAGAGAGAGTGCCCCTCCTCTTGTTTCCACCAGAGGGAGGGGGCTCACCAAGAACCAATCCAAGCAGTCCTCCCCAGCGGAAGGAGGGACAGGAAGTGAGGCTGAGGAACTTCACTTCTGCTTGATTGGTGAAGGAGAAGGAGCTAAGAGCGAGACCAGCAAGCTGAGC
The DNA here is from genome assembly GCF_040206685.1 of Ascaphus truei. NCBI lineage: Eukaryota > Metazoa > Chordata > Amphibia > Anura > Ascaphidae > Ascaphus > Ascaphus truei. The sequence continues at coordinate 422,060,913 of NC_134486.1, forward strand.
AACTCAACCCCAGCGCAAAAGATGGCTGACCTAAGTATAACCACTTATCAGCTTCCAGGAGGCTTCCTGGTTGTGGAGGTTGATGGCCGAGAATACCTACGGTGCCTGTGCATCCAATGCAGGACACCCGGACCGGCCCCAAGTACTACAGCACGGTGCCAACAGTATGGCACGTTCTACCTCTGGCCTATCGAGCCATGGCCTATGATCCAGACCCCGTGAGGTGCCTCTCCAGCGACGATGATCGAGGTAGAGGAGGCGGAGGCTAAGGCTGCCCTGGTCCCATATGTCACCCCTGAGGTAGGGACCCAGGCCCAGCCACCAAGATATGTCCGGGCGGAGAAGAGCGTGACCGCAGTGGAGGTACCTGAGCGGGCCCGTTTCGTACCAGTATCCACTGGTGGTGCTGCAAGGACTCGAGGTGATTCCCAAGCGGAGGAGCCGTTGCAGTCCTCGTCGGATGAAAGAGACAGCCTGTCATCGGTGGCGATGCGCCGGCCGGCGGACCACCCCAGCTGTAAGAAAGAAGCAGTTCCACTAACATCGGAGATGGAGCAGACGAGTCCGGAGACCCCAGACGGCGAGCGCTGGTGCGGCCTGAACCGTGTAGAAGTCCCACGGCCATGGCGACTCCCAGTGCGGCGGAGATGGGATCCGAGATGGCTCCGGAGGAACCGCAGAGCATCGCAAGACAGCAGAGCGGTAAGAGGACACCACCACCCCCTTATTCCCACCAGGTGAAGGAGGAACCTATGGAGAGAGAAGGGCTTGAGGCCTACCTGCCCGTCCGCGACCCTGATGGTCCACCACCGCCCCTTCCGGTCCTCGACGCACTTCCGGTGCGAGACCAAGGAGCGGATGGAGATTCCGCGGCGACCAGCGATGAAGTCACTTCCGGGTCAGACTGGCGCAGAGGCCCGGAAGCTTTGCTGACTTCCCTAAGGAGAGCGGGGTTGGAAGCAGAGTTTGAGTAGTTTAAGGCTCAAGTAGCCAAGCGAGGAGTCTGAAGTGCTGCCGAAAGAGCCAGTAAGAAGTTACCTACCGGTCGTGGCATCGCCCGACTCAGAGACACTATAATGGACATTGGCGATCCCATGGTCACCGCCCCTAGCACCCATTGCCACGGCCACTGTCCATGCCCCGTCACGTGTCATGCCACCGGGTCCTAGTAGGATTAAGATGGATAAGACGCCCAAGTATTCAACTGATTGGCGGGATTGGGTGACAAGTGATGAGGGTTCTGATGGGGAGATATCATTGTCAAGTGTTGTGCATGTACCTAACCCCACTGTGTTTAATCCTGTTCCTAGAGGTAGGGACCGAGGGTCCCGGTCTACTGCAAAAGCGGGTCCCGTAAGTCCCAAACCACCCAAGATGAACCCCACGATCTATAAGAATGTTATTAGAGGTAGACGCAGAGGCTCGCACTCTACAGAGGCAGCGACATCTGGTGTATCTTCCAGAGCAGAATCTGAGGAAGGTATGAGTGTATCATCATCCTATGAGCACCAAGATAAATGGTGGGCACCGTTAATCACAGGGTATGATGAGGGGATGGACCGCACCAGATTTGTGTTAATAAAGAAAGATATTGTAGATCACTGGTGGGACGTAGGCACCTATTCTCCACAGGAGGTTGCCGACGAGTTAGACAACAGGTGGAGAGACATTATGCAAAAGGTGATTACCCCCAAAGGCTCATCTATTCTATATGATGATGTTGCGCCTGAGGAGCCACAGTTCTGGGTACTGCCAGGAAAGGCTGGGAACCGGAAACTTACTAAATTAAGTAGGGCAGACAGAGCCATAGTGGCGAGGTACCGGCAATCTCATGGATATGAGTTTCCATACGTGCCAGAGCCGATAATGCAGGAGATCGAGGACCAGAGAGATACCTGGCTCAGAGATGCAGTCCTTGAGCACTTAAGAATCAAGTTTGGTAATACCACTTACTTAAGGGAGGATAAAATATGTGCTGTGATAAAAGCTTGGAGTACAGGCAGGAATATCTGTATGCACTATGTCCTGCACAGACCGGAGAATGGGCCTGTACAACCCTTCTTTGTTAAGATTGTGGATCACAACGGGCGGGAAGTGAAGAAGCCTGATCCCCGTCATTATTATTGAAGTTATGGGAACCTCCCAACATGGAGAACCCTATGTTATGTCGCCATCATGGGTGTTACAGTCTGATGTACACGATATTAAGCAATTGTGTTTTGTATGTCCACAGATTGTTCACCTGCAGGATGGTCCAGCAAATTAGGTCCAAGTGGGGACCATTGGATTCCACCTGAGGGAGAGTGTAGCCCTGGTAAGAAATGGGGCTATAGTTCTATCCTCCTCCTGGTATAATCCCTGGTAAGGGCAGGTTGCCAGGAGTTATCATGGGTTTCCCCCACTTCAAGCACTTGCCCTGAGTGGTGGAGGTAGGTGACCTGACCCTGTGTCAAAGCAAGAGACACGGGTGGTGCCTGCTGATATCATAAAATAGCAGTGCACTTCCTATTTAGTGTCAGTTGGTTAGAAGTGTGTGAGTAGTTAGAGTTGGAGGAGAAGAGTGATCATCTCATGAGTAGAGCTGATCTAACCATAGTGTAGTGAGGTGGACCAGTACCTCTCACCCTGACTAGGGGGTGAGGGAAGAGTTAGCCCCATTCTGGATGCCCTTGATCCAGAGTGGTGGCAGGGAAGGACCATCACAAAGGAGGACAGTCTGTGGATGGTACCTGAGCTGTGCTGTCGGCTGCTGCCCTGCTGTGAATAAAGACTGCTGCTTGTAAAGAGAACACTGTGTGAGACTGGAATCTCTCATCCCTGTGTGGGAACTCTCTGGTAAGGATTCCACCCCGCATTCCTGGGGCTTACTAAAGATGGAGGCGCTGCACCATTGAAACAGAACGAAGGCATCCACCCCAGTAACCTGTTCCTGTTATCCCCCATGTCATCGCGGGAGACTCAGACCCTCCTGTTGCCAGCAGGTATGCACCACATAAAGACACGTAGCCAGACCCCAGTACACCTTAGGGGGGCCGATCTGCGATTGGCCCGGGGAGAGGGGGCTACACAAGATAAGATCTTGTTTACCTTTGCAGCTACTGCATGACATTGGGCACTATTGCTAAGCCTGCAGTCTACAAGCGCTCCTAAATCCTTCTCCATCAAGGATTCCCCCAATATATCTTATTAATATTAAATTGTGAAGGTAGTAGAATCAGAGCAGGATGTAATTTCTCTTCAGAAGGACTTGGAGAGACTGGAAACGTGGGCAGGTAAATGGCAGATGAGGTTTAATACAGATAAATGTAAAGTTATGCATTTGGGATGCAAGAATAAAAAGGCAACTTCCAAATTAAATGGAGATATATTGGGGGAATCCTTGATGGAGAAGGATTTAGGAGTGCTTGTAGACAGCAGGCTTAGAAATAGTGCCCAAAGTCATGCAATAGCTGCAAAGGCAAACAAGATCTTATCTTGCATCAAACGGGCAATGGATGGAAGGGAAGTAAACATAATTATGCCCCTTTACAAAGCATTAGTAAGACCACACCTTGAATATGGAGTACAATTTTGGGCACCAATCCTAAGAAAAGACATTATGGAACTAGAGAGAGTGCAGAGAAGAGCCACCAAATTAATAAAGGGGATGGACAATCTAACTTATGAGGAGAGGCTAGCTAAAGTAGATTTATTTACATTAGAAAAGAGGCGTCTAAGAGGGGATATGATAACTGTATACAAATATATTCAGGGAAAATACAAGGAGCTTTCAAAAGATCTATTCATCTCACGGGCAGTACAAAGGACTCGGGCTATCCCTTAAGGTTGGAGGAAAGGAAATTTCACCAGCAACAAAGGAAAGGGTTCTTTACAGTAAGGGCAGTTAAAATGTGGAATTCATTACCCATGGAGACTGTGATGGCAGATACAATAGATTTGTTCAAAAAAAGGTTGGACATCTTTTTAGATGGGAAAGGTATACAGGGACATACCAAATAAGTATACTTGGGAAGGATGTTGATCCAGGGATTAATCCGATTGCCAATTCTTGGAGTCAGGAAGAAATTAATTTTTCCCCTTAATGGGGTTTTTTTGTTTGCCTTCCTCTGGATCAATAAGTAAGTATAGATATAGGATAAAGTATCTGTTGTCTAAATTTAGCATAGGTTGAACTTGATGGACCTATGTCTTTTTTCAACCTCATCAACTATGTAACTATGTAAGGTCCAAGTGGGGACCATTGGATTCCACCAGAGGGAGAGTGTAGCCCTGATTGGTTTTTAAGTTATAGGTCTGCTCTCCTCCTGGCAGTAATGCCTAGTAAGGGTAGGTTTGCCAGGAGTAATCATGGGTTTTCCCCACTCATTGCAGTGCATTGAGTCAGAGAAGGTAGTGACATCAGGCCTTGTGTCCAATTAGAGGCACAGGGGTGGCGACTACTGGATCTGAATTTAAGGCACTGCACTTCCTGTATTTAGCAGTGTTGCCTCTACCGTGAGAGAGGCTGGTCTACCCGAGAACAGTGTGCAGGGCTCTGTACACGGTGTGCCCTCCCTCTGGGGAGTTGTGGGAGACAGTTCCTCTTACTCTATTAGGGAGTAAGGGAAGAGCTGGGACTGCTCCTGGTGCCCTCTGGCTGGAAGTGAGTCCAGGGACATCCTGGGAGTGGAAACCCTACAAGCTGATACCTTGCTGCTGAATACAGAGAGACCAAATAAAGAACACTGTGTTTTACCATACTTCTGTCCTGAGAGTGAAGTCTATTGGGAAGAAGGGAAAGAGATTATCCTGCAGAGACTTCTCCCCATACATTTGGGGGCTGCAAGAGATGGAGGCGCTGTACCTGTGAGTACTATTCGGCAAGACCCCAGAAGCCTGTCCTGTTATTCCCTTATAACACCAAGCGGGAGACTCAGGGCCCCCTGTTACCAGCAGGTTTGCACCACACTGAACCATGTAACCAGAGCAATATTCCCCGAGATAGGCCCGAGATGAGATTGGGGGGGGGGGGTCATGAAACAGGGTTACATGTCTATTAAATGCACTTTTTTCTTACTTTCTTTAGTATTTCCTACCTCGAGGATTTCATTAATCACTAACAAGGTTACATATTGTTCTGATTATTCAGTATTACACTGTGTTTGGTGTGTTTTTCTCATTGCATATGCTGAGTTCTACGTTGATCTTAACACCAAACATTGGAGCAACTGGACATTTATATTGAGGACATTGTATTATTAAGACACAGAGTACAAGAGTTTCTGATTTATTCAATAATGTTTTTCCATTAGTTGCATTTCTATGAGGCCACGAGAAAGAACAGAGTTGAGATAACTAGCAGGTTCATTATCACAGATGTCGGTAACCATTGTATGAAGCTGTTGTGAGCCAAGTGAGTGTGCGGAGTCATTAGCACAGATATACTGTACCTTTTCCTTGCCAAAATGTTGTGCTGCATTTGCAATGCTAGGAAGAAAGTACAGAGACAGTAGGAGGACGTTCTAGTTACTGCTTCTGCAAGGGGTTACGGCCGATGTATGACGTGTAAAGTGTCAGCCACGGAGCCAGTCATATGCTGCATTATTTCTCCTGATAAAGGAGCTTTATTTTTAAAATAATAAGTTATTAAACAATCAATCCTATATTTATTTGTGGGCGGATTTTTCTAATTGTGCGTCTTTTATTTAGAGAGTGGGAGAAGGGGGGTTTGAGGCGGGGTGGGGTAGAAAGAGGGTGGGATTGAGGGGAGACGGAGCATGGGGAGAGCAGATATTGGAGCATCCGTTCAAACAGCCAGAAGTCTCAGACACAGAACTTTCTCACATGAGGAACTGAGGTCTCCCCTCAAACCCAGGTACGAGACCACCGCACCTCACCCCATCCCACACACCGCATCTCTCCCACTCCCCCACACAGCATCTCTCCCCCTCCCCCACACAGCATCTCTCCCACCTCCCCACACAGCATCTCTCCCCCCCTACACAGAATCTCCCCCCACCCCACAATCACGCACAGGATTTCTCCCCATCCCACACACCGCATCTCTTCCCCCCCCCACAGCTCCTCTCCTCACACACAACACCTCCCTCCCCACTCACACACAGCATCTCCCCCCATCCCATACAACGCATCTCTCCCACCCCCCCACACACAGCACCTCTCCTCACGCACAGTATCTCCCCCCCCCCACACTCACACACAGCATCTCCCCCCCATCCCACACACCGCATCTCTCCCACCCCCCCCCACACAGCATCTCCCCCCCCCACACGGCACCACCCCCCAACCCACACACTGCATCTTTCCCACCCAGACACAGCATCACCCCCCACACTCACATACAGCATCTCCCCCCCCACGGCACCACCCCCCCATCCCACACACAGCATCTCTCCCACCCAGACACAGCATCACCCCCCACACTCACATACAGCATCTCCCCCCATCCCACACAGCATCTCTCCACCCCCACACATTATCTCTCCCCCCCACACTCACACACAGAATCTCCCCCCATCCCACAAACCGCATCTCTCCCACCCCCCCACACACAGCACCTTCCTCCCCACTCACACACAGCATCTCCCCCCATCCCACATACTGCATCTCTCCCACCCCCTCACACAGAATCTCTCCCCCGACACAGCCTCTCCCCCGACACAGCCTCTCCCCTCCACCACGCCCCACACTCACACACAGCATCTCCCCGCATCTCATACACCGCATCTCTCCCCCCCCCCCCCAGACACAGCAACTCTCCTCACACACAGCACCTCTCCCCCCCCCCACACTCACACACAGCACCTCCCACACCACACACAAACAGGATCTTTCCTCCCCACACTCACACAAAGGATTTCTCCCCACCCTGCCATACTTATGTAGCCCCCTGTAAACAGCACAGGCTATACCTATCTCCCTTCTACTGTGGTAAGTCCTGTTAAGATCAGGCACCAGTAATCATCATGGGTTTTCCCCCTTCATAGCCCTGCCCTGAGTGGTAGATGCAGGCCTGGACTCTGCTGCAGGCGTGAGCAAGAGGGGAGGTTCTGCTGACATCACGAGAGGTGGGGCTAGCTCTATATTTAGCAGCCAACTCCGGTGAGTGGCGAGTCTAGTTCTGCCGTGGGAGTCTGCCGTGAGTCTGGCTGAGAGAGAGTCCTGCGGATCGGTCCGAGGCGTTGGAGGAGACCGCGGTCTCACCTGCACAGCCGTGCAGGAGCAGAGAGAGGAGTGGATAGACTCAGCCCCTTTTAGTAGAGCTGATAGCGTTATAGACCTGGTGGACCAATGCCCCTCACCCCCCTGCCTGGGGTGATGGGGAGAATCCAATCCCCACCGCGAGGATAACCTCGGAGGTGGGCTGCGGGGTATTGAGGCCCCAGCCCAGACCATCCTGTCGGAGGAGAGACTTGGAGGGAAGGAGAGGAGGAATTATCTGTGTGGGAAGAGAGCGGAGTAATTAGCAAGGCTTTGCTGTTGTTGTTGCGGCTGCTGGACGCCACTACATTCGGGAGTCGCTGATCTGCCAATAAAGAGACTATCCTTTGTTACCAAAGACTGTGTGTGAGTTGGAAGCTATTACCCTGGGACCGAGGGGGTTCTTCTATACAGGTCCTGTCCCATATTCCTGGGAGTATAGATCACCCCAGAAGCCCAGTCCTGGCTCCCCAATAACATCACGGGAAGCTCAGGCCCTCCTGTTCCTCACAGGTATGCACCACCACGACGCATGTAATCTGCCCTCATGCACCCTAGACACCACCGTAGAGTCTGGGGGGGTGGGGGAGCAGGGTTACATTTGGAGGCGCTGCTGAGATGTATGTCAGAACAGGACCGGCTTATAGCAAGGCGGAACGGGATGAGTGAGATGCACTCTCCGTGCAAGTGTTGGAGAAGGATGAGCGCAATTGCATATGCCGAGGGTAGTCAGGGGAGCGTAGACTCTCGCACAGTATGCCTTGGGCGCCCATAGGAGGTGGCGTAGGAAGGGTGATAGTTATAGCTGACCGAGTCCCTTGAGGCAGGTAGCGTGAGGTAACTGGTGGGGTCAGCCTGTTAACTAGTCCAGGGACCATGGCCCAGGGCCCGCGCTATGAGTGGCCAAAAGTAGGAGACGCCCGTACCTAGAAGAGAGGTAACCTAGCTATCACCCACACACACGCACCACAGAGCACTTGCAACGTAGGCACCGAGTACAGTGCATGGAGGAGAGGAGTTCCGCTGAGCCTGAGGTAAAAGCCACCTCAATTTAGTGAGAAACAGAATGCAGAGCACACAGTTGGAAGTCAGTCAGTGTTTAGGTACGAGATACCCGTTAGACATTGAGGATAGGGCACATGGACATTTGGAGGACTCATCCAAGATGGCGTCCGTCCCTACATGTGCTCCGTGGAGCATGAAAAGTGATCTAAAATGGCGGTTCCCGCCAAGCCTGGAGCAAGCACGTGCGTCGTGCACAGAGACTATAAGGAGAATGTGGCTGGAAATGTGTAATAATCTGGTGCCAAACCCGGATTCTTTGTAAGGGGAACGGAGCGGCGCGAAAGCCGAAAAACCACCCACCCACCTGTGCCGTGACTGGTCAGAAAGCCAGGCCAAGTCACGCTGAAGAGGAAAAAACCCCGCCTCTGGATTCCACCAGAGGGAGGGGGCACAATGAGAACCAATCAGGAGAGTCCTCACCAGCGAAGGGAGGGACCGGAAGCCTGAGCGAAGAGCTTCACTTTTGTCTGGCATTCGAGGAGCAAGGAGCTGAAACACTGAGCTGTTCCAACCCTGAGCGAACCATGTCCGAGATGAATACTTCCATTTACCAATTACCAGGAGGCCTACTGGTAGTGGAGGTAGCTGAGCACGAATACCTCCGGTGTTTGTGCGTTCACTGCAGAATACCGGGCGCGGTACCAAGCACCAAGGCCCAATGCCCTCCATGTGGCACGTTTTAGCTTTGGCCGAACGAGCCGTGGCCTTTGTTCGGAACCCCGCGGGGTGCCTCCCTGGGAACATTGACGGAGGTAGCGGAAGCCAAAGACAAGACTGCCTGGTTCCCCGCTACCCCCAAGCGGGAGGAACCAAGGCTCAGCCCGCTATTGAACTGAGCGAGCTGGCAACAGAGAAGAGCGCGACCGCAGTGGATGTACCAGAGAGAGACTACTTTGTACCTATACCCACTGGTTGTATCGCCGAAGAACCAGGTGACTCCCTAGCGGAGGAACCGATCATGATTTCCTCGGAGGAAGAGGTTGGCGTGACATCGGTGGCGATGCGCCTACCGGCGAACCACCCCAAAGGCATCAAGAGAGAGCAGACAAGTCCGGAAACCATCCGACGGTGAGCGCTGGTGCGGCCGGAGGCCCGTAAGGGTCCCACCGCAGTGGTGACTCCCAGTGCGGCGGAAACGGAGACGGAGACCGAGACGATCCTGGAGGAGCCGGATGTCATCAAAAAGCAGCGGAGCGGTAAGGAGACTCCACCACCCCCTTACTCCCGCCAGGCACAGACCGCAACCCCGGCGAACAAGAAAGAGAGGCTTGAGGCCTACTTGTTCGACTGTGTACCGGATGCTCCGCCACCGCCCCTGCAGGTCCTCGACGCACTTCCGGTGCGTGACCACGGAGCGGGTGGAGATTCTGCGGGCGATCCTGATGACATCGTTTCCGGTTACACCGGAAAGAGAAGGCCTGGAGGAGTGTTCTCCTCTCGAAGCATAGACTCAGCCATTGCCCTGGCTACCCTACAGAGTCGAGGTCCCTCCCGAGAAGCCAGAAGTATGGCGGAGAGTGCCTCCAAGAAAATGTTCATTGGGCGTGGTATCACCCGCTTGCTGGACAATGCTATGGACGTTCCCCCTGCCCTGGCACATAGTTCCACTGCCCCTGCCCCGTCATGAGTGGTGCCACCGGGACCTACCAGGGATAAGTTATGTAAATACCCCAAATACTCCAAGGACTTGCGGGAGTGGGAGTTGACTGATGAGGGGTCTGATGGGGAGATACCGTATTCGAGTGTTATACCTGTGCCTAACCCTGTGCCGTTTTCTCCTGCAGCTAGAGGGAGGGCCCGTGGGTCTCACACTCCAGTAGAGGCTGGGCCTACCAGCAAAGTGGTTCACAAAATGAACCCCACTAGGTATTATAATGCCAAGGGAAGGAGAGATTGCTCGCGATCTACTGATGCGGGTATGTCCGGTGTATCATCACAGGTAGAGTCTGATGTAGAACGCCCTAGTCATTCCGCAGAGTACGAACACCGTGACAAATGGTGGGCGCCTTTGTTCACCGGATACCACGAGGGAATGGACCGTACAAGGTTCTTATTAATTAAGAATAATGTAGTAGACCATTGGTGGGCGGCTGGTTCTTTCACTCCGCAGGAGGTGGAGGATGAGTTAGATCACCGGTTCCGGGAGATAGAACAGAAACTTGTTGTACCTCGAGGCCCCAGTATTTTGTACGACGAAGTAGCTCCAGAAGAGCCTGTATTTTGGGTACTGCCGAGCAGGGCAGGGCACCGCAAACTCACCAAACTAAGTCGAGCTGACCGGGCCATAGTCGCTAGATACCGGCAGTCACACGGGTATGAGTATCCCTATGTGCCTGAGCCCATAATGAGGGAAATTGAAGAGAACCGAGACAGTTGGCTTAGAGAGGCAGTCCAGGAATACCTTCGGACCAAGTTCGGTCAGGGAGGGTATCACAATGAGGATAAGATTAGCGAATGAGTACGCATATGGAGCATCGGTAGGTGTATCTACATGCACGGTGTTACATACAGGCCTGAGCATGGGCCGGTCCAATCGTTCGCTGTGACCGTCACTGATCATAATGGACGGCGGGTTAGAAAGCCTGATCCAAAGCACTATCAGTAGGGTTCTCCATGTCGGGAGTACCCGAGTGTGCTTGTACTGAACTACCTCATTATGCCATGTATTATGACAATGTTATGTGTGCTGTTTCCCAGGTGGTTCGCCGCAGGATGGGTCTGCTAAAACTAGGTCCAAGTGGGGACCATTGGATTCCACCATAGGGAGAGTGTAGCCCCCTGTAAACAGCACAGGCTATACCTATCTTCCTTCTACTGTGGTAAGTCATGTTAAGATCAGGCACCAGTAATCATCATGGGTTTTCCCCCTTCATAGCCCTGCCCTGAGTGGTAGATGCAGGCCTGGACTCTGCTGCAGGCGTGAGCAAGAGGGGAGGCTCTGCTGACATCACGAGAGGTGGGGCTAGCTCTATATTTAGCAGCCAACTCCTGTAAGTGACGAGTCTGTCGTGAGTCTGGCTGAGAGAGAGTCCTGCGGATCGGTCCAAGGAGTTGGAGGAGACCGCGGTCTCACCTGCGCAGCCGTGGAGGAGCAGAGAGAGGAGTGGAGAGACTCAGCCCCTTGAGTAGAGCTGATAGCGTTATAGACCTGGTGGACCAATGCCCCTCACCCCCCTGCCTGGGGTGATGGGGAGAATCCAATCCCCACCGCGAGGATAACCTCGGAGTTGGGCCGTGGGGTATTGAAGCCCCAGCCCAGACCATCCTGTCGGAGGAGAGACTTGGAGGGAAGGAGAGGAGCAAATATCTGTGTGGGAGGAGAGCGGAGTAATTAGCAAGGCTTTGCTGTTGTTGTTGCGGCTGCTGGACGCCACTACATTCGGGAGTCGCTGATCTGCCAATAAAGAGACTATCCTTTGTACCAAAGACTGTGCGTGAGTTGGAAGCTATTACCCTGGGACCGAGGGGGTTCTTCTATACAGGTCCTGTCCCATATTCCTGGGAGTATAGAAGATGGAGGCGCTGCACCACTAAGAGATCATGGAGGCTACCAACCCAGAAGCCCGGTCCTGGCTCACTAATAACATCGCGGGAAGCTCAGGCCCTCCTGTTCCTCACAGGTATGCACCACCACTACGCATGTAATCTGCTCTCATGTACCCTAGACACCACCGTAGAGTCTGGGGGGGGGGGAAGCAGGGTTACACTTACATACAGCATTCCTCCCCCCCCCACTCACAGAATCTCTCTCCCCCACACTCACACACAGGATCTCTCCACCCCCACACTCACACACAGGATCTTTCCCCCCCACACTCACACACAGGATTTCTCCCCACCCTGCCATACTTACATACAGCATTCCTCCTCCTCATTCACTCACAGAATCTCTCTCCCCCACACTCACACACAGCAACCCCCCCACTCACACACAGGATCTTCCCCCCGCCCCACACTCTCACACAGTATTTCTCCCACCTCACAGTCACACACAGGATCTCCCCCCCCCTCCACACTCACACACAGGATTTCTCCCCACCCTGCCATACTTACATACAGCATTCCTCCTCCTCATTCACTCACAGAATCTCTCTCCCCCACACTCACACACAGCAACCCCCCCACTCACACACAGGATCTTCCCCCCGCCCCACACTCTCACACAGTATTTCTCCCACCTCACAGTCACACACAGGATCTCCCCTCCACACTCACACACAGGATTTCTCCCCACCCTGACATACTCACTCACAGCATCTCTCCCCCCAACTCACTCACAGAATCTATCCCCCCCCACATGCACTCACAGCACCCCCCCCCCTCCCCACTCATCCACAGCATCTCTCCCCCCCACTCACACACAGGATCTCTCCCCCCGTTCACACACAGCACCTCCCCCTCCCACACACACAGCACCTTCCCCCCGCCCCCACTCACACACAGCGTTTCTCCCAACCCCCACTCACACAGGATTTATCCCTACCCTGCCACACACACACAGCATCTCTCCCCCACCCCACACTCACATATGGTCTGTGATGTCACATTTGAGTGGCAAGTGGTTCACAGGCATCTGATTGGCTAGGATAACTGTAACATGGTATGTCTCAATGTACCTGTCTACAAAATTATGTATAGTGATTTGTGAATGTATTTGTTTTCTGTCATTCTGCAGGTGTCAGGAAGACAGATGGTGTGTAAATTCGGACCTAAGCGAGGTCGTTGGGATTTTCACCCAGGGGAGAGTGTAACATAGTATGTCTCATGTACTGTACCTGTCTTTCCCCACATAGAATGGTCTGTTACGTAAGCCCTGTTAAGTTCCAGGCAGTAACAGGTTAATCTATGGGCTAATGACCCCCCTTGTTCTTCCTTTGAAGATGAAGGAAAGGAGGTGGTGACTCACGGCCTGTGTACAGCCCCTTGGAGGTGGGTACAGTCCATGATCCCGCCCCTTCTAGATTCATCTGGGGAGGATCTAAATTAGTAGTTGAGTTTTGCCCTCCGGAGGGAGAGGGTGAAGAGGGTTCTACTCTAACCTCCCAGGAGATAGGAGGTCCAGCACTACCCTCTGGCGGGAGAGGTTGTGCGGGAGAGAGTAGCGGTCGGCCCTGCTCTATGAGTAGTTGTGGAAGGAGATGAGGTCTGGCTCTGATCCTGAAAGGGAGTAAGAGGGCTATGAGTCTTCCCCATTGCGGGGCAAGCATGCTGTTTTAGGCCGGCCGGCCTAGAGACCATCCAGACCAGAATGCCACAAGAGAATGGGCGAGCACCATCCTGCACTGCAGGACAATGTGCTGATCTAAGGATTAAGAAGGAGAGAGAGAAAATAAAGATACTTGTGCACCTTGCCTCTGCCTGGGTGTCAGTTACTGGGCAGGAGGTCGATAGACTGCAATGACAGGAGCTGATATCCTATTCCTGGGATCCTGTCATGGATGGAGGCGCTGTACCAGGAGTGTGAGTAACTCAGAAATGTCCCTAAAGCTTGTCCCACTGCCCTTACCATCGCGCAGCTCAGCTTCTCCTGACACCACAGGTAGGGTTCAGCACCACACAAGAAGCAGTAACCAGGGTAGTTTCCCAGAGGAGGGGGGAAACAGGGTTACATAACCATGTGACATTTTTTTTTTGGATGTGACGTCATGTAAAGGGAGTGAAGCCAGTGAATCAGAAAGGCTGTGCTTCCTTTCCCTTTAACATGACGTCAGCACAACCAAGATGGCTGCCGTCACATGTTACTTCAACCAATCAGATTGGCTGTATGAAACCATATGATAGAGTCAAGTTTTGGAAAGGATGTGATGTCATCCAAAGGGAGTGATGTCACATCCTTTCCAAAAATTGACTCTGTCACATGGTTTGCGATATAAAAGGCCTGTACTGTCTCATTTGATGCTAAGAAGGTGAAGGAGCAACAGCAACAGATCTTTGGGAGATGGTCTCTCACGTTATATTGATTCATTTCTGCAACCTTTAGTCTTTGATTTACCCTCATTAGTAAAAGACTCGAGAGATCTCATAGAAGATCTGAAATGTATCAAATGGAATAAAAATCATACATGGGTTACAATGGATGTAAGATCTTTGTACTCTATTATTAATCATAAACAAGGCATTGAGGCTGTACAGTATTATCTGAATGTCTCGAGCCTTTCCCCAGCACTATGCACTTTTCTTATTGAGTCTATCACTTTTTTACTTACACATAATTACTTTTGTTACGATGCACAATTTTATTTACAATTTATAGGCACTGCTATGGGCACATCTTTCGCACCTTCGTACGCAAATTTATTCATGGGACTATGGGAATCACTTTTTATTCATGGTGACCGTAATCCCTTTAGACAACACATTACTTTTTATCGACGTTACATTGATGATGTAATCTTTGTTTGGGAGGGTGATGCACAAACTTTGGGAAAATGTATTGATACTTTAAACACTAATGATTATAATTTGCACTTCACCTATGAACACAATATTCACCATACTAGTATCTGTTACCTGGATCTAATGTTATATATAGATTTAGAGGGGAATATACAAACAGACGTGTACAGAAAGCCTAACTCAAGGAACGCCTACTTGATGGCCAGTAGTAATCATTCAAGACCCCTGAAGAAGGGGATCCCAAAGGGCCAGTTATTGCATCTAAGGCGGCTGTGCTCTACAGAAGAGAATTTTGATACCCAAGCTCGGAAGCTCATGATGAGATTTCGCGCAAGGGGTTATAAAGACAAGGACCTCACAGAGGCGTTTACCTTAGTTAAATCCATGAATAGGGAAGATTTCATTTCTATGAACATTTCCAAAAAGAGACAATGGGGTAAAAAATGATCAAAACCTATACCGCTCTTCATTACACAGCAGAGTGGACAATCTGATATCATACGATCTATCGTTGCAAAACATTGGGACACATTGAAATTAGATTTGGGTTTGAAGACAATTACTGGTAGGGGACCTAAATTTGTCTTTGGTAAGGCGAAATCTTTGGCGACGTATTTGTCCCCTAGCCTTTTCTCTTCACAACACACAATAGGTATAAAGAATATACCAAAAGGCTTTTTTCAATGTGGCCACTGCAACATGTGTCGATATGTGAAATCATTAAAAAAAGATAGGGTATTAAACCCAAAATAAAAAAAATAAAAAAACATACAAACATTCATTAATTGTAATACCAGTCATGTGGTGTATATACTCAGATGTGGACGCAAGAAAGTCTACATCTGCCAGACTGTTAGGCCATTAAAAAACAGAATCCAGGAGCATGTCCGCCTGATAAAGAAAAAAAGACATGATGCACCCAGTCTCGAGGCACTTGGGGATCCAGGGCTTCTCCTTGTCAGGTCTGGAACATATACCAGCAGCCACGAGGGGGGGAGATAGACTCAACCTTCTTAAGTCGGGAGATGTCTTGGATCTTTTGCATGGATAGTCTCCATCCATCCGGTATAAATGTGGATTGGGAATTGACCCATTTTTTTTTATAAATTGATGATTTCCAAGGAGAGAAGATTATCTCAATCTCTCTAGATTATATATTATGGGTACAATTCTGTAGTATATAATGTAGATCACTATACTAACCGGGGGCCGTTTACATTGATAGTGATAGATTTTTCTTGAATAGTAATATGTAGATTTGATGCAGACCTGGATAGAGTTAAGAGTTTATTGCAATATCTCACTCTCCCCATTTCTATTAACGTATATTTGTATTGTTACAATAGACACGGTCCTATGTGGGGTTCGGTATTAACATTTAAGATACATAGGACATGGTCTCATGATGCTCTGTGCATAGGTTACACTGCTCTGTATCAGAGCACATTGTGATTTATATGATATAGATTCAGCCATGCTTTCCCCTCATTCTATCCTGAAGCTAAATAGACTATATAGAGAGATCATTTATTAAATACATAGATTATATTGTATATATTATATTATATTGTATAGGCCTTTCCTTCTCTCACACTCCGCGCACTGATGGCAGGGGTGGAGGCGTGGGGCTCCTGCTCTCCTTTCTCTGTCGTTACCGAACCCTTCCTATTCCTCCCTCTCTTGCTTTTCCCTCCTTTGAGGCTCACACTGTCCAGATTTTCTCTCCTCTCCCTGTTCATGTGGCGGTCATCTATCGCCCACCTACCTCTACTCATCCCCCTTCTGCCTTTCTCTCTCACTTTGAATCCTGGCTCTCTTTCTTCCTCTCCTCAGACTCCCCTGTTCTTCTCCTTGGGGACTTCAATTGCCACATTGATGACCCCTCTCTCCCTTGGGCTTCCCGCTTTCTTTCTCTAACCTCTTCATTTGGCCTTCAACAGTGGACTGCAGCCAGCACCCACAAGGATGGCCACTACTTAGACCTGGTTTTCACTAAGAACTTCTCTCTCTCTGATTTCTCCATTTCCCCTTTTCCTCTCTCTGACCATCATCTCATCTCATTCTCTCTATCTCGCTTCTCCCCTTCTCCACCTCCATCTACACTCCGGTTCTGCAGAAACCTGCGCTCTATTCACTTACCTGACTTTGAGTCCACTTTACACTCCTCCCTCTCCTCTCTCAGCTCTGCTACAGACCCTGACAACCTGGTCAGGAACTACAACTCTGTCTTGTCCTCCTCTCTTGATCTACATGCCCCACTTTCTCTCTGCCGCACTCGCCCTTCTAACCCTAGACCCTGGCTAAATTCCCACACACGCATGCTGCGTTCCTCCACTCGTTCCTCTGAACGCCTCTGGAGGAAGTCTCACACTCTAGCAGACTTCCTTCACTACAAATTTATGCTATCCTGTTTCAACTCTGCCCTCTCGCAAGCTAAACAAGCCTACTTTTCTGCACTAATCAACATGCACAAGTCTAACCCACGCCGACTGTTCTCTGTCTTTGATACTCTACTCAAACCACCCTCAGCTGCCTCTCCTTCCTCCATCTCCACTCAAGACTTTGCTGACTATTTTAAGGAAAAGGTGGAATCCATACGTCAGAAAATCCCCTCTGTTTCTTCTTCCCATCCTACACCTCTTCCTAACTCTCCTCCTGCCTTCCTTGACTCTTTTTCCACTGTCTCAGAGGAGGATGTGTCGCTGTTGATCGCCACGTCTCCCTCTACCACTTGCCCTCTTGACCCCATTCCCTCCCATCTCCTAAAACCTCTTGCTCCTACTATAATCCCTACGCTCACACACATTTTTAACTCCTCCCTCTGCTCTGGAACCTTTCCATCCTCCTTCAAACATGCAACAGTCATACCATTACTCAAAAACAGCAAGCTTGACCCTACCTGTCTTTCTAACTATCGACCTGTCTCCCTCCTGCCTTTTGCCTCTAAACTCCTTGAACGTCTTGTATTCTCTCGCTTGCTTCATTTTCTCAACACCTATTCTCTCCTAGACCCTCTACAATCTGGCTTCTGTACAGCCCTCACTAAAATAACTGACGACCTCCATGCTGCCAAAGACAGAGGTCATTACACTCTGCTCATATTACTCGACCTCTCTGCAGCATTTGACACCGTGGACCACCCTCTTCTCCTTCACATTCTCCATACTCTTGGTATTCGGAACAAAGCTCTATCCTGGATCTCATCCTACCTAACCCATCGTACTTTCAGTGTCTCTTCTGCTAACACATCCTCCTCCTCTATTGATCTCTCTGTGGGGGTACCCCAGGGCTCTGTCCTGGGACCTCTTCTCTTTTCTCTGTACACACTCTCTCTAGGTGACCTAATAACATCTTTTGGGTTTAAATATCACCTCTATGCTGACGACACACAGATATATTTCTCAACACCTGACCTTACACCTGCTATACAGACCAAAGTTTCTGAATGTCTCTCTGCTATATCATCCTGGATGGCCCTCCATCGCCTTAAACTCAACATGGCTAAAACAGAGCTCCTCATACTTCCTCCCAAACCTGGCCCTACTACCTCCTTCCACATTACAGTTGGAACTACGATCATCCACCCAGTAGCCCAAGCACGCTGCCTAGGGGTCACACTCGACTCCTCTCTCACATTCGCCCCTCATATTCAAAACATTTCTAAAACTTGTCGCTTTTTCCTCCGCAATATAACAAAGATACGCCCTTTCCTCTGTTGCTCGACTGCTAAAACTCTGACTCAGGCCCTCATTCTCTCCCGTCTTGATTACTGTAACCTCCTGCTGTCCAGCCTTCCTGCCTCTCACCTGTCTCCCCTACAATCTATCCTAAATGCTGCTGCCAGAATCACTCTACTCTTTCCTAGATCTGTCACAGCATCTCCCCTCCTGAAATCCCTCTCCTGGCTTCCAATCAAATCCCGCATCTCACACTCCATTCTTCTCCTCACTTTTAAAGCTTTACACTCTTCTGCCCCTCCTTACATCTCAGCCCTAATTTCTCGCTATGCACCACCCCGACTCTTGCGTTCTGCTCAAGGATGTCTTCTTTCTACCCCCTTTTTATCTAAAGCCCTCTCTCGCCTTAAACCTTTTTCACTGACTGCCCCACACCTCTGGAATGCCCTTCCCCTCAGTACCCGACTAGCATCCTCTCTATCCACCTTTAAGACCCACCTTAAGACACACTTGCTTAAAGAAGCATACAAATAGCACTGTGGATATTCTGAACACATGATCCATAAAGCTTGGCCCCCTGCAGACGCACTTACCAGAACTCCCTCCTACTGTCTCTGTACGTTCTCCCTACCTACCAATTAGATTGTAAGCTCCTCGGGGCAGGGACTCCTCTTCCTTAATGTTACTTTTATGTCTAAAGCACTTATCCCCATGACCTGTTATTTATATTATCTGTTATTTATTTGATTACCACGTGTATTACTGCTGTGAAGCGCTATGTACATTAATGGCGCTATATAAATAAAGACATACAATACAATACAACTTATAGTTATTATGTATATATATATATCTTCATTAACTTCGTTCTTTATTTGTATTACATTTTTGATTTTTCTATTTTTTTTTTTTTCTGCATAGGAGATGTTTTTTGCTTTTGTAGGTTATATTTTTATGTTTGATTATATTTAGAGTTTATCATAATCCATCTTTTATGGATTGATGTTTAGGTTATCTATTATTTATTATAGGTTATTTTGTTAAAATTCATTTTGTTGCATTGAGATTTAGAAGAAAATATGTATTCTTTGTGATTTTTTTGTTTTATATGTGTAATATTATTATTTTTTTATATATATATATATATTTTAAATGGATTAGTTTTATTTTTTCTTTATATTTATATATATATATATATATATATATATATATATATATCAATGATTTTGTCTTTTTTCTCTTGTATTATTATGAATATATATATATATATATATATATATATATATATATATATATATATATATATATATATATATATATATATATATATATATATATATATATATGTAGGCTTTTTGTATGTATTCTGTCTTGGTTAATTTTTAAAGTGTTATATGTTAGGCATCTGATTCAGTTTGTATAGGCAGATCGGACACACTATTTATAATAGAATGTTGCTATATGATGATGTATTATAGATAAGGCTGCTTCACCCATTGTATACCTTTATTAGTCTGCGAGTGTCCATAACATCAGGGACATTATATTAGAGATCACAGAGCTCATGAAGAGGACAACAGAGTGTATAGAACGCAGACATTAGGGAGGTGCTAGGGGCTTACCCGCAGTGCGCAGGTGCGCGACGCTCTCCCTTTGGATGGGACTGGTGTCGGCTTACACCAGGTGTTGTGCAGGATTAGACGGGAGCTGCGATACACCTGTGCGCGAGCGAGGGGGCTATATAAAGCGTTGTACTGTGATCTAGAATCACTCTTTGATAAAGTCCCTTTGTGGACGAAACGCGTCAGAGGATTCTCCTCGTGTGTTTTTAGCCTTTTGGCTTACATGCCGCCATAAAGTTTTTTCGTGACGCGTCTGCCTCCAGCCTGATTCTGACTGCGGTGCTCACTCCCACAGCCCTGCCTGGCGATTTTCTTCACTGCTTGGGTCGGACGCACGCGACGGAGCAGGGTCCACCCCCAACAAACACACACCGGAAAAGGAACCATGTGCCGGTAGTGTGAGTATGTTTTAACTTCATTTGTCTTATGTGACCATCTCCTAGCAGGTTCAGGATGCCCTAGTGTGGAGAGTTAATGGAGCCACGGGATCACTGAAGACCCACCCAGAGAGGGACCACCGAACAAGCGTAGATTACTCACCGGACAGGTTAGAGGTCTTATTTTCCTGACATTTTTGGAGCTCCCTACCACACATTACCATTATCACAGATTTTTGGGCTATACCTGCTACGTGTCAATATGGGTCACAGTCACTGTGTGACATAAGACCGTGTCAGTATAAATAAGGGGATTTGGATCCTGCTCACATTATATACTATAAGGATTTGATTTTCCACAGCATTACCGGTATTGGAGCACCCAATTAGGGATTATCCCTCACCCACCTTACTGTATCTGAGGACCTGGCTTCTTTGTTAGAGAGCTTCCTGAAACCCCGGGAATCGTAGGGTGAAGACATCTATAGGTAAGAAAAAACATTGAATGTATGTTATTCTTATTTTGCAGGTTTTTTCATTGTATTTTTTTTATTTGTATTTTTTTAATTGCCCATTGATTGATAATGTATTTATGTATGCTATACATACATACAGTGACAAGGAATGCTTTTTTTTTGGAAAATGCTTGCTTTTATGTCTTTTAAATATATTTTGGTTATTTGCTTTTAAATATTTCTGCTATTTATTTTGTGTTTTGATTTTGAATTATGGGATTTTTTATTGTGTTTTCAATTGTTTATTTCTGTTTTGTTTTTTTGGTGTTTGCTTTTTAATTGTGGCTTATTTTTGGTCTTTAATTTTTTAATAATGGTGTTTATTTTGAGTTTTCTTTCATTTATTTGTAGCCAGGTCCCCCTTGGGCTACTAATTGTCTGGCACCTCCAGCACTGTAAGTCCCAGTAAAGAGGGTGCAGTGTTGGGAACAAACCCTGCAGGGCCTGGTTGTATTGTTATATGTGTGTTACTGTGACGGAGAGGGGGTAACCAAGCTCTAAATAAAGGTTAAGCCCGTTATTGGTTGCCCCTGATCCGAAAATAAGGGTTCAAGAGAGTTAGCTCTTGAGCCCAGTAATGCTGTATGTATAAGTGGTACTTTGCGTTAATAAAGAATGTTTGTGTTTTTACCTTTCCAGGCATGCCAGCGAGCAGTGAGTGCCAGCGAGCAGTGAGTGCCAGCGAGCAGTGAGTGCCAGCGAGCAGGGAGTGCCAGCGAACAGGGATTGCTAGGGCATGAGTTTCAAGGGGGGTTTTGTGGAGTGTCACGGGAGACCAGCACTTTCACACCGAAACCACCGGGATCACTAGCACCAGACAGGACAAGGTTATTGAATAAAATGAGGTTTATTCTGGCATGGCAGCAGACAAAACAAAGATGTATGTAGCACTGCTTCACCCCCCCCCCCCCCCTGGGGGATCCACTCTATTGCTGCCGGGTGGTGCTGAGGCTTACTTGTAGGTTCAGGAGAGCTGAGCTGAGCTGATCTGCGATGATATGGAGATCAGGACGGCTTTTGATGTCATCTGTAGTTCTTTATCTGTGGTGTTCAGCGCCTCCAGCTTCAGGGGTTTCAGGTAGTACGAGATACAGTCCTCTCTGAAGCCCATCTTCCATACACCACATGCACTGACTCAATGTCATGGGAGAGGGGGTTTGGCCTGGTATTAAAGGGATTACACCCCATTTGGCCACCCCCTGCTCTCACTTGGGAAGCAAGGGGTTAACAAGAGCGGAAACATTTTCTAAAAGATCACTGTTAGTTCTAGTTCAACGACAAGTGGCGTGGGAAACTTAGGTTCTAGGGCACCCAGAAATAAAATTATTTTTGCCCCTAGGAGCCCCCCCACACGACCCCCATTGGGGGTCGCGCCATTGACTTCAATGGCGGAGCGGAGGTCCCATTGAATCTAATGGCGGCGCTCGCCCATGCATTTCCTATGGCGGCGCCGGACATTGATTCCAATGGGAGAAAAACGCGTGGCGTTAAATCGGCTAAGTCCGAAACTGTAAAAAGGGTAAGTCCATATTTCCGGTTCTGGAAGGACCAGAGGGCTGGGATTTGGGTCGCATGAAGCCACGGTTCCGGCATAAAGGCATGCCCATTTCCAGCCCTCTCTGAACAACCAGACAGAGTATGGACAAATGTAAAGATTGGTGATTTTCCCCATAGCCGTCAATGGCGGCGTTTCCCCATTGAAAGGCTATGGCAGAGAAGTCCCATAGACGGCAATGGCGGAATTTCCCCATTGAAAGCCTATAGCGGCGGAACCCATTGACTTCAACGGCGGAGTTGCTCCATTGAACGCCTATGGCGGCGGAGCCCGTTGATTTCAATGGGGAAAGAGTGAAAAGCAGAGATTCATTTTTAAAGGGAAGAATCCTGTATTTAAAAAGTGTTTTAACCTGCATTTGGGTATCTCCGGTTCTGGGGGTCACAGAGGGCTGAAACTTGGCCACAATGGAGAGTCACTTCCGGCAGGAAGAACTGGCAAGTATCAGCCTACTGGGCCCAACAGAACAGATTATTTTGATATATGAAGTTATTAAACTATGAATTGTATTTTGGGTCTGGTAGGAAAACTCAGAACCCATCTGCTATGTTAATGCTCCGGATGGCTGACAAATGGCCGAACATATAACTCATGATCAAAGACTCCCCCCACCCTGCTTGTTAATGCAAGCACAATAAAGGGCAGGACATGGGGACTTGAGATTAAGTGTGGTAATTCCCACCTTAGACAAAGGGTATCCTGGCCAAGCTAGACTTGAAGGCGCCAGGTTAGTGGGAGGGGGACTGAGGAAATAAGCCCCCTGTTTAGAATATTACTCACCCAGTGGGCGGGTATTATGGTGCCCCTCAGGTGAGGTGGCAAGGAGAGATTGGGTGCAGGTAATTGTTCTCCAATGGCCTACACTCAATAATAAGGTATAGGACTAGAATTATATATAAACCGGTGTCAGTCCTATCCTCAGTTGTCTTTGTGCTTTTCGTGATGTCTACATCTGAACCTGTATTATGGAAGAACCTGCATCCTGATTGCTTTCTTGTCCAAACCCCTAAGTACGTGTATATTTTGCCTGTTACAGGTAAACCCCATTATAGCGCGGTCCTCGGGGTCCACCCCGAGACCACCGCGCTAGTAACGGGGTCGCGCTAATTTTAAAAAAAATGGCCGCCGCATACCTGATCGGGAGGGAGTGAGGAGGGAAGGAAGGAAGGGGTGGCCGGAAGCCCTACACGTCCCCTAGCAATGGCGAGTCCTCCCACCACCGGCATCCATTTCCTCCCCCCCAGGCCCCCACACCTACCGGCCCTCCGCGGCATAGCAGGGGTTAAGATGGCGGCGCCCGTGCTGAGAGTGTCTGTGCCGGTGGGAGAGCGGGGCCCGGTACGCGGTATGCGCACTGGGGATCCTGCTGGCCCTCTACGCCTACCACGTGGAGAAGGAGAGGGACCCCGGCTACCAGGCAATGTGCGACCTCAGCGAGTGGGTGCGCTGTCCAGCGTCTTATCCTCCAGGTACCGGGGAGGGAGGGGGAGACCCGCACACCGGTCCTGACATGCAGCCGCAGGGAGGAAGGACACCAGAGCAAGGGACTGGTCCTGATCACCATCTCCCCGTGTCAGGAGAGATAAGGACTAAAGGGGGAGGAGGGGGTGTGCTTCCCTCACTGGAAGTCTCATCCTCTGAGGGGTTAATATGGCTGTAACAGGGGGGATATGACTTCAGTGCGGGTGTGAAGTTTTTTTTTATTGTAGGTAGGGCTACATTAAACCCCATGCGTGTCAGGGGAGGGGGAGAGAGACAGCACTCATTGCTCTGCACTGACATTCAAGCGGTTAAGGTGTTCATTGTGGCACTCAAGGGGTTAAGGTGCTGGGGTCTGTGGGGGACCTACCTGTCTAAGAGAGATATCTGTTTAGAGTGTGTAGAGAGTGTGCAGTGTGTGCAGTGTAGTGTGTGTAGTGTAGAGTGTGTGCAGTGTAGAGTGAGTGCTGGGAGTGTGTGCAGTGTGTGTGCAGTGTGCAAAAAAACAAAAAAAAAAACGGGAACCGCGTTATAACCGATTCGCGTTATAACGGGTCGTGTTATAACGGGGTTTACCTGTATTTGTATATCTTGTGTGTTCACCTTTTTCAAGGAATAAATTATATTTGATCATATCTCAGTCGCGTTCAGTTCAACCCAGGTATTTTGCTGTATAATATAGGCCTCTCACAAGTTCCCGTGACACTCAATCCCGGCTGGTGTATAATTAACAAAGGGCTTTATTCAGCAGTCACTGCATCAGATCTTTACAGCGGTGCAAGGGTTCAGAGGGTTCCCACCTCTGGATGGTGCTTGACCCTGATAGTGTAGGGTCATCTTCCTTGGTCAGATGTTTCCTCAGCCACAAGGCTGAGGGTGAGGACGCTCATCCCGCTATGGGAGAGACTCACAGCTCTCTGCTTCCTCTCTCCTTCAGAGCAGGAACAGGACTGAACTAAATTTGCATTCCATCCTAGGAGGAACAAGAAGGGGCGGGCTCATGGTCTATACCTGTACCAGATAGGCTTACACAGGCCATGAGTCACCACCTTACTTCTGTCACTCATAAGAGGGGTATGAGGGGGGTCACAAGCCCACAGAATTAACCTGCCTGCAGCTAGCAGGGACTTGCAGTAGTCCTCTATATTTTGTAGGACTATGTTCCCGCCCTTATCTGCTGGTTTGATGGTTATTTCGGCCTTTTGCATCAGGCCCTATAGCAATTTTTGTTCATTATAGTTTACATTTTTCCTGCTGGGGTTAGGTTTATGAAGATTTTCCAATTTTTTTGTCACCGAATCCAAAAAAGTTAACACCTTTGAGCATGACTCTTGGTGTGGTGTAAATTTACTTTGTGGTTTGAGTTTAGTGTGTGGGCCGTCACCCGGATTTTTATCACTATCTTCTAATAGTGAGATTAGATTAGTCAGGTGCTCTTGGTCTTGAGAGTCAAATTCATCATCCTCATCTCGATGTACTCTTTTGTATGGTTCTTTTCGTTTAAAGAACTTGTGCAGAAGCATTTTACGTGCGAAGAGGTTCATGTCCTTGATAGTATTGAAGAGGTCAAAATTACTCACTGGGACGAAGGAGAGACCCTTTGTTAAAACATTTATTTTGTCTCTAGTGAGGATTATGTTTGTTAAGTTGATGGTTCTTGTTTTATTGCTATCACTCATGTTTTCAATATTGGTGTCCTCTAAAAGCGCCCTCTCCTCTGCCTGAATCCCTGATGTCTCCATCTTCCTCCCCGTCCTCTTCTGTATGTTCCTCTTCCCCCTTCTGGTTTTTCTCCAGGTCCGTAGTCCCCGCTTTCGTATGCCGGTTCTAAAAAAAGGGACCCGTGAAGAGGATTTCTCCGGGGATGATTTTGATTGAGATCTGTTGTAATTTTATTTTGATGTATTGAATTTTCCTCAACATCCGACGTTTCCCATTCCGTGGAAGATTCTCTCCACTCCTGAGTCTTTGCTTTAGTTGTTAAAAAGTGATGTTTATACACTTTGCCTTCTTTGAAATCCCTAAGATCTCTTTGGAATTTATTATGTTTGCGTTCTTTTAGTTCGCTAACATGTTTCTTTATATATTTTTTTTTCAACTTTATATTTTATTCAGTTTTCAAGAAGATATAACATTTGTCGTATACATTTTGTAACATCCGAAATCTTCTGTAACTTGTTTATACATTTTAAACTAGTAAAACACACAAACATACCTACATCTATGACAACGACATGGGGGGAAAGTCACATTAGGAGGGGAGGGATAGGGAGGGGAGGGTGGGGATAGGGAGGGGAGGGTGGGGTCACTGGATCTCATATTTCTGGCTTCGTAGAGGACACTGTTTAACCGATTCTCTATATTTTTTGCAAAGTGTTTTCATAACTCGTGAAATTGGGTGAATCTATCCACTTTGGGATGTCCTCCTTACTTTGTTCTAGTTTGATATTTGCTTTCTTCAATTCAATAAGTTCATTTTCAATAAGAAGTATCATCAAGTCATGTGAGCATTTCGTAATGATCTCACCCCAGCTTTCAATGAAGGATCTTCCTGAATATGGTACGAGGGGGATAAATTCACCCGTACGCCCCTGGGGATAAGTTTTGCTTTTTCATATTTTTGCAAACTGCACACCTCCCACCATAGACGTGAATGAATACGTAAAACAACACCGGCACTACACAGCAGTGAATCATAATAGAAGCGTCTGAGAGGTTGCCATGGCAACCAAACGATATAAAGGGGTCGTCCTAGACGCGGTCACTCATAGCGACGAAACGTACGTCGGGTCAGCAGGCACTGCCTGTGCCATGATTGAATCTGTGAACCACAAGTCTTTTTTTTAAAGTTCTGTAACGGGTATTCACTGTGAATACAGATGCTACTACCTGCTGTGTATACCTGTGTGGCTCTCAGGAGCCTAGGCCTCCGCTCGGGGAGCCTGGGGGACATATATATAACACAATCTCGTGGTGCAACGCCTCCACCTGCGACGGCTCCCGCCAGAGGGGGAGTGGTTCCGCGCAGGACAAATATATATATATATCACTCCACACACCGCATGTAAAATAACCAATGACTTTACTGTAAGCATATACTTATTCATAAATCAACAGGTGTCCCTCTATAGAGGAGACACTGACTACTGCGTCTCGCAGGACGCTCCCACCTACACCGGGTGATCCCTCCCCGTGTCCAATAACCCCACACAATATGTCCCACACCCTTAAAGGGAGAGGATATGGGTGACTGCGAAGCCACTAGTCCCGTAATAATAATACATGTAGGATCGTTGGTGCACTTGTTGATGGTTACCTGCCGAGCACTCCCGTGCCCGGGCCTGCCAAGGAGCTTCACAAAGGATCCGAAGGCTGACTAATCCAGGAACTACCGCCCGGGGCGATCCCACCCGGATGGCTGCTGCAGCGGTAGCGGAGGTCTGAGCCCAAACCTCTGGATGGACGCTGCTGTATCCCTAACTGACTCTGTGTAGTAAGGGGCAGGGTCCCTAACCTGGGGCCTGTCCCTACAACACTCAACTACTGGTGACTCAGGGCTATCTGGGGCCTAGGGGGCTGCTGGCCTAGTGCAGGGAGTCACTGACTCCTGCACCCTACCTCCTTCCCCTAGCTGCTCCTGATGCCAACTGACTAGCGTGCTTCAAGCCCGCGAAATGTATCTATCCCTGAGCAGGGAGATACTACAGCCCTATTGGCTACCTGGCGTCACCTGACTCTGCCCCTGTGCACCCTGGGGGCTGTATCTCTTGGGAGCTATTTTCCCCTATGGCCGCCTCGTGCGCACTTCCTCTGCGCATGTGCCAACCTCCGCAGTGGCCACCAGCTGCCCAGACCCATTGCGCATGCGCAACTACTTAGACAATGGCGGCGCCCTTCACGACGCTTAACGATAGCGTATGCGCTGTAACACTCCCACAAGGAGGCAACGTAAACAGAGCCACAGGAAACGGGGGGCGCCATTTGTTGCTAGTGCAGAGACGGGTAGATATAGTGTGTGTGCCTCATCTGAGTCAACACGGCTTTCCAATGCAGGATTACTGTGTCAATAGTATGTAGCCCCCTGTAAACAGCACAGGCTATACCCATCTTCCTCCTACTGTGATAAGTCCTGTTAAGATCAGGCGCCAGTAATCATCATGGGTTTTCCCCCTTCATAGCCCTGCCCTGAGTGGTAGATGCAGGCCTGGACTCTGCTGCAGGCGTGAGCACGAGGGGAGGTTCTGCTGACACCACGAGGGGAGGGGCTAGCTCTATATTTAGCAGCCAACTCCGGTGAGTGGCGGGGCTCTTTGTCTTGTTCTTCTCTTTTGATGGTTCTTCGGAAGAGAGAGTAGCTTACGAATTATTCTTGTGTTTTATTATTTTTGCTATTTTATCCTGTATTGTATAAATGATAGTAAGACAGATGAAGTCAATTACACTGTACCAACCCACTGTGTTAAATATATGTGATATCACTTTAACTGAATATATGTGATATCACTTTAACTGAATATATGTGATACCACTTCAACTGAACAATTAGATCTTAATTAGAGGGAGGGCATTAGGGTATATAGTAGTAGAGTAAGCAGCTATTAGACACTCCTGATGAAGTCGCAAGAGAGAGCGACGAAACGTGTAGAGTGTTCCAGTCAAACAGCCAAGAGAAGGGGAAATCCACTGATACCATCTGATCCGGTAGTCCCCGGCGCACCGGAAGTGACGTAGCGGGAGCTTGGGAGGCTCTCGGCGCGCCGGAAGTGACGTAGCGGGAGCTTGGGAGGCTCTCGGCGCGCCGGAAGTGACGTAGCGGGAGCTTGGGAGGCTCTCGGCGTGCCGGAAGTGACGTAGCGGGAGCTTGGGAGGCTCTCGGCGCACCGGAAGTTACGTAGCGGGAGCTTGGGAGGCTCTCGGCGCGCCGGAAGTGATGTAGCGGGAGCTTGGGAGGCTCTCGGCGTGCCGGAAGTGACGTAGCGGGAGCTTGGGAGGCTCTCGGCACGCCGGAAGTGACGTAGCGGGAGCTTGGGAGGCTCTCGGCGTGCCGGAAGTGACGTAGCGGGAGCTTGGGAGGCTCTCGGCGCGCCGGAAGTGACGCAGCGGGAGCTTTGGAGGCTCTCGGTGTGCCGGAAGTGAAGGGACGAAAGCTCCGGTGTGGATCCAAGTGTCTCCAGAGAGAGCGGAGGTGACAGAGTACCCCGAGGAATCGCGAGTCCCAGGGATATCCGTCAACCGCTACCTATGAGTGCCCACATCGACCGTATGAAGTGTAAGCCTTGAATCATGTTTTGATATTATAATTGTTTTACCTCTACACTGTATGGTCTCTCTTTTTTCTCCTTTGGAGGTTGTGATTGGTGGCTGCTGTTTACACATAGGGCGCATCCACCCCTTAAGTTGGATGAATGTCTGATTTGATTACTTAAAATGTGAGTAGTCATTTTGGATGAATTTCACTTTTTTTCACTGTTTAAACATTTTTGCACTATGATATGTTTTTCTATTTTATGACTTCGAGACGAACTCCCCTGACGCTTTGAAAATCATCCAAGAAAAGACAAGAGAAACAGTCTTTTTTCAAGGGTTGTAGTTTATTTTGAGGTTTTTTCACTTTATATGCACTTTAAGTAGACACGTGTATTATCACTGATTTTATTAATTGTATTAATCACATTGTCACTTTCACAATAGTGGTTATTATTATATTTTGGGTTTGTTTGAGCGCTATTGTCATTGTTTTCCTCACAGGGTTCTGCTAAAGATAGGTCCAAGTGGGGACCATTGGATTCCACCATAGGGAGAGTGTAGCCCCCTGTAAACAGGACAGGCTATACCTATCTTCCTCCTACTGTGGTAAGTCCTGTTAAGATCAGGCACCAGAAATCATCATGGGTTTTCCCCCCTTCATAGCTCTGCCCTGAGTGGTAGATGCAGGCCTGGACTCTGCTGCAGGCGTGAGCACGAGGGGAGGTTCTGCTGACACCATGAGGGGCGGGGCTAGCTCTATATTTAGCAGCCCACTCCGGTGAGTGGCGGGGCTCTTTTTGTCGTGTTCTTCTCTTTTCATGGTTCTTCGTTCGAGAGAGTAGTTTAAGAAGAGTTCGAGTGAACAGTGATATCGAGAGTCTGGAGTTGCCGGTTAATATGCCGTGAGCCACGAGTCCTGCGGAACGGTCCGAGGAGTATCAGGAGGCTGCGGGCTCCCCGGCGCAGCGTGCCGGAAGAGAGAGAGAGGAAATGAAACGAACAGCGTCTATAGGTAGAGCTGATAGAATTATAGACTGGTGGACCAATGCCCTCACCCCACTGCTAGGGGTGATGGGGGGAGAATTCAAGACCCACCGCTAGGCTAACCTCGGGGGTGGGCCACGGGGTATTGCAGCCCTAGCTCAGACCATCCTGTCGGAGGAGTGACTTGGAGGGAAGGAGAGGAGGAATTATTTGGGCGGAGGTGAGCTGTGTATACCCCATCCTGGCGATTGTATTGTGGCTGCTGGAAGCCTTATCGTTGGGACATTGTTGCTCTGTCTAATAAAGAGACCATTCTTCACCCGTAAAGACTGTGTGTGAATTGGAGAGTATAACCCTGGGACCTGAGGGGTTCTTCTATACCGGTCCTGTCCCATTACCCTGGGAGTATGGAAGATGGAGGCGCTGCACCACTAAGAGATCATGGAGGCTACCACCCCAGAAGCCCGGTCCTGGCTCCCCCACAACACCGCGGGAAGCTCAGGCCCTCCTGTTCCTCACAGGTACGCACCACACTGCATGTAATCAGCCCCCATGTACCCTAGACACCACCGTAGAGTTTGGGGGGGGGGGGGGAGGAAGCAGGGTTCCAAGTATATTAACTTATTGAATGAGCACGGGTTCTAAGGGAAACCATTACACCACAGTGTTAGGTCCCATTCAATGCAGTGATCCCCAACAATACTCTGAGCTCTCAACCTATGTGTATACCACTATCTCAGCCAGTGTACAAGCAATACAATAAAGATCTGTCCTTCACTATAGTAATACCATGATTGTGCCCCCTTGTCCTATCCACTGTCTATAATTCATACGGGCCAATTATTTGGGCCCTAAGCTATTTATCGTACATCTAAACTTTGGTAACAAGATACAGCAGCAATATGACGCGCCTATTCTAGCTTACCGCATCAGGACCACATGAAAGGACCTTTTATGTGGATACCAAGTAATAGCAGGATCCCTTACCCAACATACATCAACTCTGATACAAAGGTGATTACATCCCAACAATAGTGACAACGGGTTGGTAAAGGTATGTACACCTGATACTTGGTATATGTGAAGTTAGCACACGTGTGCATCTCCACGCTAGGATTAATATCTGAGGGAGAGAGGTGTTAGCTCCTCAGTCATGAATACTGCACAGTATCATCAATCTGGCACTTCCCTAGACAGATCCTGGATACGCAGCACGTTATCGTGGAGCGATACACCCCCTGAGAAGGACATTAACATATGTACATTACCAACTAGAGATACTAAATAAACAGGCGATCTAACCACTAGATGGCGCTCATGTGAGGCCGGTTACAGCAATCCTTTTAAACACAAAGGTGCTCTAGACTAGAGGTACACTAGTAAAGTACTCGGGGCTCAGTATGCGTATATAGAGCATTTACAAGTGCTGGATACTATTTAGCAGCACTGACCGTGTTCTTTAGATTCATCTGCTAATCTCACGGGCTGAGTTCCGCCGACCGCAGGGGACAGTGTTTAAGGTGTTGGTCGTAGAATTGTCGGTATATTATGGTCACTTGGGACCCGGTGTCCAGTAAAGCAGAGGCATAGACTCCTTCTACTACCACACGCACGATGGCAGAGGGGCCTACCTGACAGTAGCCATCCCCGACCGGAGTTCCATCGCCTGGGCTCAGGTCAGTAGGAGCTTCGGGAGGCGCAGGGGTGGCCTCGGATGTCTTGGCTTCTGTGGTCTGTATCCGACAGATCATGGACCTAGCCAGGCTTCCTTTACTGGGCGTTTTCTTTTCTTGGGTGACTCCATCAGGGCACTCTCTGGAGAAATGGCCTTTCTGTCCACAGCCATAGCAGACGATATATTTAGGATCCAGTCGTCTTGGGTAAGTGGGGGAGGATCTCCCCGAAGTCCGGCCTTTCGTTGAGGGCGACTTGGGTGGATCCTCTTCCTGTTTGACAGGTTTCTTGATCCGGCGAGCGGAGACTCTCAGGATGTCACTCGCAGGGGGATCTCTGACCTTGGTGCCTGTATGCAGCTTGGTATAGACTTCATGCCCTTTGATGATCCCCAAAATGTCCATGAAGGTAGGGGGAGGCCCCTCCATTAGTGAGCACCTGATCATGATCACTATGTGATGCGTGGGAATGGCCCCTCGGAGGAACTGCTTGCGCCGGTATTCGTCCATCTCTGAGGCTAGGATAAGGCCGCGAGTTCGCAATTTCCACAGGACCAGCTGGATTCGTTGAAGGAAATCTGACAGATCTTCCTTCTCCTTCTGTCAGAGACCGTAATATTTGAACCACAGCTCACTCTCCTCTTCATCTTTGCCATAGATCTGGACTAACAAGTCTACCATCTGATGAGCAGAGAGATCAGGGTCTTGGTCGCGCTGTGCACTGACCATGGTGGCTGCCGGGGGTCAGAGGCTTTCCAGGATTCTCTGACGTCTGACCGTTTCAGAGCAGGGCCATTCATCGATCACCTTGAGGGTGTGTTCCTTCCAAGATTCGATGCTTTCTTCGCCTGCGGGGACAGGAACCATTCCTGAAAACGCCTTCAACTTCCTGTAATTTTGGGCTTGGGCGGACGTAGTTATCGCTTCCACAAGCTGCAGGAATGTCACTCCTAGCATGGAGCCGAGGAACTTGCGATCCCCGCTCCCTGACTGTTAGGGGTTGGGGTGAAGCTGTTCACTAACCGGTTAGGGACCGGTGAGGTTGGCGGGCTACCGGCCCAGCTGGTGGCCCCTTGCCTAGCATCAGAAGAGAAAGTCACTTGGGGTAGGGATATGTCTGATCTGATGGGTGTACTGGCGGCCATATCTTTGTCTTCCCAACCCTCATCTCTGGTAAGGGAAATTACGTGACTGGATACGGTTCCAGGGTAAATTAGAGGGCACCCTTGCGGTAAAGTCTCTGGTAGATACACTACTTGTGGGCCTCTATCAGGGGGTATAGCTTGTTCGGTGGCCAGCAATAGGGAGTTCTCTTGCCGGTCAATGTTGTAGTGCTTGCTGATGAGGCGGGCGCCCGCCAGACCAGGTAATGTCTTTACTGCGCTGCAGATAGTAAACATGGACACATCGGCAGGTACCCTGTCTACGGCGACTACATGTCGCAGGAGCTCTCCTAGCTTTTCGGCCCAGTCGGCCACTTGTTTGGGTGTGAGCGCAGACATGCTGACTGATAGGATATTTTAACTACTGAATAGGGCACCCCAGGGCTATCTCAGCAGCGCCTCCAAATGTAATGGGTATTCCCTGTGAATACAGAAGCTTCTACCTGCTGTGTATACCTGTGTGGCTCTCAGGAGCCTAAGCCTCCGCTCGGGGAGCCTGGGGTACATATAACACAATCTCGTGGTGCAACGCCTCCACCTGCGACGGCTCCTGCCAGAGGGGGAGTGGTTCCTCGCAGGACAACTATCTATATATATATCACTCCACACACCGCATGTAAAATAACCAATGACTTTACTGTAAGCATATACTTATTCATAAATCAACAGGTGCCCCTCTCTAGAGGAGACACTGACTACTGCGTCTCGCAGGACGCTCCCACCTACACCGGGTGATCCCTCCCCGTGTCCAATACCCCCACACAATATGTCCCACACCCTTAAAGGGAGAGGATATGGGTGACTGCGCAGCCACTAGTCCCGTAATAATAATATATGTAGGATCGTTGGTGCACTTGTTGATGGTTACCTGCCGAGCACTCCCGTGCCCGGGCCTGCCAAGGAGCTTCACAAAGGATCCGAAGGCTGACGAATCCAGGAACTACCGTCCGGGGCGATCCCACCCGGATGGCTGCTGCAGCGGTAGCGGAGGTCTGAGCCCAAACCTCTGGATGGACGCTGCTGTGTCCCTAACTGACTCTGTGTAGTAAGGGGCAGGGTCCCTAACCTGGCACCTGTCCCTACAACACTCAACTACTGGTGACTCAGTGCTATCTGGGGCCTAGGGGGCTGCTGGCCTAGTGCAGGGAGTCACTGACTCCTGCACCTTACCCCCTTCCCCTAGCTGCTCCTGATGCCGACTGACTAGCATGCTTCAAGCCCGCGAAATGTATCTATCCCTGAGCAGGGAGATACTACAGCCCTATTGGCTACCTGGCGTCACCTGACTCTGCCCCTGTGCACCCTGGGGGCTGTATCTCTTGGGAGCTATTTTCCCCTATGGCCGCCTCGTGCGCACTTCCTCTGCGCATGTGCCAACCTCCGCAGTGGCCACCAGCTGCCCAGACCCATTGCGCATGCGCAACTACTTAGACAATGGCGGCGCCCCTCGCGGGAGCCGCCGGGGACCTTCCGAGCACCGAAGTGCTCCCTGCTCAGCCCCCACCCTCCAGAAACGCCTGCGGGGCTGCCGCTTGGCTTCGGCAGCCCCCACCATCAGCGGAGGTAACGGGGGTTGCGGAGCAAATGGGGGAACCTGGTTACAGTTCTAACGTACTCTCTACGTCATTAATTCAAGCAGCAGTAGTCTGGCTGACACTGCACTCTGAATATATGTGTTTACCCTGGTCTATACTATGTAGCAGGTGCAAGTTCATAATAGAGTATAAGAGGTCACGTATGGCTTACAAGGCGCATAAACATAGCACGCAGTAAAAAGCATTCAAAATGGAGCAAATTACCACTCCGCTAAGGGACCTCCCTGCATACAAAGATAACCCAAGAGACCAGTATCCTAATATAAGCACATAACATGGGTAATATTACTGCCAATAAATCCGTCACGGCGCTTAACGATAGCGTATGCGCTGTAACACTCCCACAAGGAGGCAACGTAAACAGAGCCACAGGAATCGGGGGGCGCCATTTGTTGCTAGTGCAGAGACGGGTAGATATAGTGTGTGTGCCTCATCTGAGTCAACAAGGCTTTCCAATGCAGGATTACTGTGTCAATAGTATGTAGCCCCCTGTAAACAGCACAGGCTATACCCATCTTCCTCCTACTGTGATAAGTCCTGTTAAGATCAGGCGCCAGAAATCATCATGGGTTTTCCCCCCTTCATAGCCCTATCCTGAGTGGTAGATGCAGGCCTGGACTCTGCTGCAGGCGTGAGCACGAGGGGAGGTTCTGCTGACACCATGAGGGGAGTGGCTAGCTCTATATTTAGCAGCCCACTCCGGTGAGTGGCGGGGCTCTTTGTCTTGCTCTTCTCTTTTGATGGTTCTTCGGAAGAGAGAGTAGCTTACGAATTATTCTTGTGTTTTATTATTTTTGCTATTTTATCCTGTATTGTATAAATGATAGTAAGACAGATGAAGTCAATTACACTGTACCAACCCACTGTGTTAAATATATGTGATATCACTTTAACTGAATATATGTGATATCACTTTAACTGAATATATGTGATACCACTTCAACTGAACAATTAGATCTTAATTAGAGGGAGGGCATTAGGGTATATAGTAGTAGAGTAAGCAGCTATTAGACACTCCTGATGAAGTCGCAAGAGAGAGCGACGAAACGCGTAGAGTGTTCCAGTCAAACAGCCAAGAGAAGGGGAAATCCACTGATACCATCTGATCCGGTAGTCTCCGGCGCACCGGAAGTGACGTAGCGGGAGCTTGGGAGGCTCTCGGCGCGCCGGAAGTGACGTAGCGGGAGCTTGGGAGGCTCTCGGCGTGCCGGAAGTGACGTAGCGGGAGCTTGGGAGGCTCTCGGCGCACCGGAAGTTACGTAGCGGGAGCTTGGGAGGCTCTCGGCGCGCCGGAAGTGACGTAGCAGGAGCTTGGGAGGCTCTCGGCGCGCCGGAAGTGACGTAGCGGGAGCTTGGGAGGCTCTCGGCGCGCCGGAAGTGACGTAGCGGGAGCTTGGGAGGCTCTCGGCGCGCCGGAAGTTACGTAGCGGGAGCTTGGGAGGCTCTCGGCGCGCCGGAAGTGACGTAGCAGGAGCTTGGGAGGCTCTCGGCGCGCCGGAAGTGACGTAGCGGGAGCTTGGGAGGCTCTCGGCGCGCCGGAAGTGACGTAGCGGGAGCTTGGGAGGCTCTCGGCGCGCCGGAAGTGACGTAGCGGGAGCTTGGGAGGCTCTCGGCGTGCCGGAAGTGACGTAGCGGGAGCTTGGGAGGCTCTCGGCGTGCCGGAAGTGAAGGGACGAAAGCTCCGGTGTGGATCCAAGTGTCTCCAGAGAGAGCGGAGGTGACCGAGTACCCCGAGGAATCGCGAGTCCCAGGGATATCCGTCAACCGCTACCTATGAGTGCCCACATCGACCGTATGAAGTGTAAGCCTTGAATCGTGTTTTGATATTATAATTGTTTTACCTCTACACTATATGGTCTCTCGTTTTTCTCCTTTGGAGGTTGTGATTGGTGGCTGCTGTTTACACATAGGGTGCATCCACCCCTTAAGTTGGATGAATGTCTGATTTGATTACTTAAAATGTGAGTAGTCATTTTGGATGAATTTCACTTTTTTTCACTGTTTAAACATTTTTGCACTATGATATGTTTTTCTATTTTATGACTTCGAGACGAACTCCCCTGACGCTTTGAAAATCATCCAAGAAAAGACAAGAGAAACAGTCTTTTTTCAAGGGTTGTAGTTTATTTTGAGGTTTTTTCACTTTATATGCTCTTTAAGTAGACACGTGTATTATCACTGATTTTATTAATTGTATTAATCACATTGTCACTTTCACAATAGTGGTTATTATTATATTTTGGGTTTGTTTGAGCGCTATTGTCATTGTTTTCCTCACATGATTCTGCTAAAGATAGGTCCAAGTGGGGACCATTGGATTCCACCATAGGGAGAGTGTAGCCCCCTGTAAACAGCACAGGCTATACCTATCTTCCTCCTACTGGGATAAGCCCTGTTAAGATCAGGCACCAGTAATCATCATGGGTTTTCCCCCCTTCATAGCCCTGCCCTGAGTGGTAGACGCAGGCCTGGACTCTGCTGCAGGCGTGAGCACGAGGGGAGGTTCTGCTGACACCATGAGGGGCGGGGCTAGCTCTATATTTAGCAGCCAACTCCGGTGAGTGGCGGGGCTCTTTTTGTCGTGTTCTTCTCTTTTGATGGTTCTTCGGAAGAGAGAGTAGCTTAGGAAGAGTTCGAGTGAACAGTGATATCGAGAGTCTAGAGTTGCTGAGTATTATGCCGTGAGCCACGAGTCCTGCGGAACGGTCCGAGGAGTATCAGGAGGCTGCGGGCTCCCCGGCGCAGCGTGCCGGACGAGAGAGAGAGGAACTGAAACGATCAGCGTCTATAGGTAGAGCTGATAGAACTATAGACTGGTGGACCAATGCCCTCACCCCGCTGCCAGGGGTGATGGGGGAGAATTCAAGACCCACCTCGAGGCTAACCTCGGGGGTGGGCCACGGGGTATTGCAGCCCTAGCTCAGACCATCCTGTCGGAAGAGTGACTTGGGGGTAAGGAGAGGAGGAAGTATTTGGGCGGAGGTGAGCTGTGTATACCCCGTCCTGGCGATTGTATTGCGGCTGCTGGAAGCCTTGTAGTTGGGATATTGTTGCTCTGTCAAATAAAGAGACTGTTCTGCACCCGTAAAGACTGTGTGTGACTTGGAGAGTATAACCCTGGGACCTGAGGGGTTCTTCTATACCGGCCCTGTCCCATTACCCTGGGAGTATAGAAGATGGAGGCGCTGCACCACTAAGAGATCATGGAGGCTATCACCCCAGAAGCCCGGTCCTGGCTCCCCCACAACACCGCGGGAAGCTCAGGCCCTCCTGTTCCTAACAGGTACGCACCACCACTACGCATGTAATCAGCCCCCATGTACCCTAGACACCACCGTAGAGTCTGGGGGGGGGGGGGGAAGCAGGGTTACAACTCTGATACAAAGGTGATTAGATCCCAACAATAGTGACGACGGGTTGCTAAAGGTATCTACACCTGATACTTGGTATATGTGAAGTTAGCACACGTGTGCATCTCCACTCTAGGATTAATATCTGAGGGAGAGAGGTGTTAGCTCCTCAGTCACGAATACAGCACAGTATCATCAATCTGGCACTTCCCTAGACAGATCCTGGATACGCAGCACGTTATCGTGGAGCGATACACCCCCTGAGAAGGACATAAACATATGTA
This sequence comes from Ascaphus truei, assembly GCF_040206685.1. Lineage (NCBI taxonomy): Eukaryota > Metazoa > Chordata > Amphibia > Anura > Ascaphidae > Ascaphus > Ascaphus truei. The sequence goes on from NC_134486.1 coordinate 422,099,095, forward strand.
CATAACCAACTAGGGATACTAAATAAACAGGCGATCTAACCACTAGATGGCGCTCATGTGAGGCCGGTTACAGCAATCCTTTTAAACACAAAGGTGCTCTAGACTAGAGGTACACTAGTAAAGTACTCGGGGCTCAGTATGCGTATATAGAGCATTTACAAGTGCTGGATACTATTTAGCAGCACTGACCGTGTTCTTTAGATTCATCTGCTAATCTCACGGGCTGAGATCGAGACACTTGGAAATAGCCCGGAACATAGCATTGCACCTCTAGAGACATATGTACAACTAGTCCAGGGGACGGAGGAATAAGCTGTATCTTCCCATGTGGCCACTAGCAGTACAGAATCACTGCAGCACTGTCCTGCGTTCATAAGAATCTGTCACCAGACATTGATTCATTTCACCAGCAACAATATTGGTATCACTGGTGATATTCGCATTAATGCAACCCATCTTTTGGGATTGCATATAGTTTGTTTGGTTCACAGAACTAATTGTAAAGTTATTTCTATTTTTGATATCTTAATAAAGTTTAATTTTTAACAGGCTATCGAGTTCGCATCATTAAGACTTAGGGCCTTATGCAGTAAGCGCCAATAAGGCTTTTATCGGCATTTTCCCGCCAAAATTGGATTTGAGATTCAGTAAGCGCCGATAAGTGGTCAAAATCGGCATTTTTTCTTCCCGATAAAAATTTATCGGCATGCAGCTGCCGATAACCCACTTATCGGCACTTTTCGGCACTTTTTGACATCGGTTGTATTCTAGTAGCCCCGATCAGCTTATCGGTGCTGATCGGCACTCAAAAATGGAGATTTCATCGGCAATTTGTCCCGCCAACTAAAGTTGGCAAGTTGGAGGGGAGAAGGATCGGCAAGCTCATCTCTACATCAATGGAGTCAATGGAGCGGGGACTTATAACATTATAACATTATAGGACTGTTTACGTTCTATTGCTCATAATAAAAATGTGCTTGGCATTACAGTGTCGATGTGATTCACTTCATCGTGTCACCGCTTACGTTTATTATTGGCAGAACATTGTACTTTTCTATGTTATGATGATTTTCGTGTCACATTAGTCTTAATGTTAGGATGAAATAAAAAAAGGTTTATTTAAGTGGTCAGAGCGAAGTACATGGTGACTTTGACGCGTTTCAGGACATAGCGTCCCTTTATCAAAGATCTACTTTTTGATAAAGGGACGCTATGTCCTGAAACGCGTCAAAGTCACCATGTACTTCGCTCTGACCACTTAAATAAACCTTTTTTATTTCAACTGGCTGCAGCCCCCGTCGTTTGTTGAGCAGTGCACCGTCATTGGACCTCCGGGACCACCCTCCTCTCATACTACACCCAGCGTGATGCACGCATCCAGCTGACACAGAGCTGTGCTGCGAAGGGAGACTGACACTGGCAGATACGGTATGTACCCTTGTTTTCTGCTGGGGATTTACTCAATACCTCTATGGCATATATAGAGCTTTGAGTAAGCCTTTCAGCATGATTGGTACTATTATACCTTGTCCAGATTGTCTGATAGAGTCTCCCCAGCACTTATGTATGCTCTACAGCACATGGATTACAAACATAAAGACTGATATCAATCCCCATGCTTGGGACAGCTGAGACCTGATTGGGGGCTTATACCCCTCACCTAATCTCCATTAATGTTAGGATGTGTCAAGGGAAACTCCTATAGTAAACTCTTAAAGGAACAGGTCACATCATATGAAACATGTTACTTAAGTGTGCTTCAATTTATTATATGATGTAACAGATTTCACACATCTAACAGATCCAGCATATAGTAATGTTGGTATACATTAGAGAATGCTTTGAATGTGTAACGCATGATCAAATGTAAATGTAGCTGTTTGTTTTCATGTTTACATGTACTTTGTGACCTCCCTCTTTTGATGACATCCGCAATTGGACACTCAATAACATTGCATGTTTACATTGTACACGATGCATTAGAATCACTTCATGCTAAGTTATACACACATCTATAATAGTTACTCATTTTTACACGATTGAAACACAATCAATAGCAAGTATCCTGATGGCATTAAATTCTGCATATGCACATTACAATTAGTTCATGTGAACATGTGACAATAACATGCCAAATTAGACATGTTGCAACGTACTTTTTCAACGTCAATGTCATGGTTGTATCCTAATGAGATGACTGAGTGTTGCGTTCAGAAGTGGTACATGCATTACACATTCCATAAATACTTGCGAATAAATGGTTGTACAAAGCTTAACGTTACATCATTGTCAAATATTATGATTGCCTGGTGAACACACACAAATAATCCGTTTAATTCGTACTGGATACCCGTTTGGAGTTAACTACTTGGATATGTTAATGTAACACCTTGCACTTCATCAAGTCACCTGACATCATGACATAGGTATTTAAAGGAGGCTAATTACGTGCGCATTGACAGCTACAGACCTGAAAATTATGCGAATGTTTATGAGACGGAGGAAGATTCTATTGGAGGAGAGGTTTGCTGATGGAGAGGATGTCACAGGCCAAGGAAGGGACAGAGACAGGGACAGGGACGTGGAGAGGAGAGGTCGAGGGAGAGGGCAAGGAGATGAGAGGAGAAGAGAGAGGAGAGAAGTTGTGCCTCGTCCTCATTTGTACAGGGAGAGAACCCTGTTAGATGGGATGAGTGAGGAGGAGATTATAAGTCGCTATCGTTTGAGTTCAGCAGCAATCTTAGCTCTTTATGAAGAGATATGGGGAGATTTAGATTTTGTGACAGCCAGAGGTCGTGCAGTCCCTGGGCTTGTTAAAATGCTGTGCTCATTACATTATCTTGCTTCCGCGTCATTGCAGACAACTGTGGGCATAGTAGGCGGGGTCTCGCAATCTACATTCTCGCGGGCCTTTACCCAGTGTCTATGTGCACTGAATAGATGCGCTAGGAATTATATTCATTTTCCTACAGAGCACACAGAGTGGCTGGAAGTGAGGAATGGCTTTTATACCATAGCCGGGATACCATGTGTGATGGGTGCAATAGATTGCACCCATGTTGCTTTGATCCCGCCTAGTCAGAGTGAGCATGCTTAACGCAACCGTAAGCACTACCATTCCCTGAATGTACAGGTGGTATGCGATGCCACGATGAAGATTATGCATGTGGTAGCCAAATTCCCTGGTTCCAGTCACGATTCCTCTATCCTGAGAAACTCATCAGTCTTCCATGCTTTCGAAGAAGGCTATTTTGGACCTGGTTGGCTGCTGGGTGAGTACATATTATGATGTGTTAACAAACAACTCTAGTTTTTCTATGAACTGTTGAATGTAATAATGTTAACACAAATTGTTTCATATTTTTGCACGATGGATTATAGGTGACTCAGGATACGGAATTAGGCCGTGGCTGTTGACCCCGGTGGCAAACCCTCAATGTGAAGCAGAGGAGAGGTACAATGTTGCCCATATATCTACACGATCCGTCATAAAGAGGACATTTGGGCTTCTGAAGACACGATTCAGGTGTTTAGATAGAACTGGTGGGGCACTTCAATATAAGCCTGCTAAAGTGTCAGATATTATAATTGCATGTTGCATTTTGCACAATCTGGCACTCTGCAATAATTTAGAAACCGACATACGTCAGGGCTTGGAGGAGGAGCATCCTGTAAATTTACCAGCTGACACTGAGCTAACAGCCTGTGGTGTGGAGACACGTCGGAATGTCATAAACACATATTTTTCATGTAAGCAAATACATATATGTTCATAGTACTACATAGATATATTAATTCATTGTAATGATAAATACATGTGTCCAAATACCATTCACTTAGGAAACAGATGAATATGGTTCTCACACTTTTCTCTTCTCTGCTGTGTGGACAATTGCATGTGGCACTGGTATGTCATTCATCAACAGGTTGTGTTATACTTCTTACCACTAAAAGGTGTTGTGTGTACAGCAGGAAATAATGTGTACTAAATCTATATTTTCTGTACATGCTCTTTTTGGTTATGCATACACAATAAACCTACTATGTCGATATCCAATTGCTAGTGCAGTAGGGTTACATACAATTTTTCTTTTGGAGTGTGACGTGTGTCACAATGATGTGTAGACTATTGTGTATTTAAGATCATATTTGACGTATTCTAGATTTTGTTTCATATCACATACAAAATTGAAACTTCTGTGTGTTGCTTACCTTAATGAACATGTCATGACAATGATTTATATTCATTCATGTTTTCTTTTTCAAGGTATATCACTCAAAGGACTGCTCATGGTATGTATTTGAATTCACATCTGTCATAAGATGTGCAAACCTCAATACAGGTATAGTTACAGGATGTATAAACAGAACGTAATGAAAAAGATGGGACAATTGAAACATGTCGTTTCTGTATTGTGTCCGTGCGTTAATCTACACTTGGTGGTTATTGTGCAGTGTGTTTTCAAATCATTACGTACATTACATAACATGTAATTTTGGCAACGTAACAACATCCATTCATGCACATGAGCGATGTTAACACTCAATGCATGTTTGTATGAAAAGACCCAAATGTGTTAAACATCATTAACATTGCAATGTATGTCATTAGTTCTTCTCTCACTTCATCTTCATGTTGATTACTACATTGTCACATGTGTATGTATAAGTCAAAGATGTGTGTTGATTTGACGTTCATCTAACATTTGTCAAAATGTTAACTCCATTCCAAAGTATAGTTCTTTGTATTCTCAACTTTTCCTAAATCATTCAACACAATGACAATGTAGTTAATAAAATTTTTATTTCATTCACGTTAGTTATTCATAATGATCATGATCCTTTATAACTACTGTCAACATATGAGCATAAATGAAGTGGACATTTGCATACGCACACATTTCAAAAACATAGTGTGTGTGTGTGTTGTAGTTTTTGTGTGATGCATGTATTTCTACCAGAAATAATATAAACCAACATAATAATGTTGCTTTTATCATCGGCCTCACTTAGCTATGTATGTTTTGAACGTTTACTAATAACACTAAACTATAGTTACTCGTGTGAATTAAATGTACACACAAATGTTCATGGTTTAATGATCTGTACCTAACATTCATTAGCTCATGCATGTTAGGTTACCACTACAACTTAGGTGATAATATAACATTCACACAACTAAACAGTTTCTATCACCTCCCTATTGTTATTGTGTACGTTCAGATGCAATGTCTACGAGTTGTTATGTAGCATTTACATTCTTTGACAAGTCACACGTGAGATTATAATATATAGTAGATTAATGTGTTTGCTGAGTGATAATGTTGGTTGCATATATCACATGGCAATACATATAATGTTAGTAGAAAAGAAAAAAATATCAATAGAAGTTCTAACTTCCGTGCTTAGCAACATCATTATGATAATTAAGTGCATAGTAAATATTTGCATAAGAGGATAACATTATGTAGTGATTGTTAATCTGCTCACCAATCATTGAAAGCATTGTTACATATTTATTATAATAGTTGTTCGCTAGTCGTCACAATCATCTAATATAACGATTGTTCCATCTGAAATCATACATTGGTCCCATGTATTCATCCTCGACATCTGTGAAATACAGCAAACACATGATGTTCAAATATGCCACATTTATCTATGTCTCAGCATGACAACGCTTAACACATCTCTATATCATTGTGGATATTCACACATAAGTAACGTATATGTTTAAACTGAAAGGATAAAACTACAGATACAGTCAAATGGCGTTGCTGGCATTACTACTGATATGTTTGTTCCGGTGCCTGTATACATAATAATGTGCGCGCACAACGTCTGTTGCGCGCGCACGTCACGAATGTGTGGACTAAGTCTTAGCGCATGCGCAAAACAATGTGTACGCTGTGCGTTCAATACATGTCCCTCCATGGTGCTGCTAGCATTACGCATATCATGGCTGAAAGTTATGATATGGAAGCGAAACAAATTCACTTCTACACACGTACATATCTAAACTTTGTAAACGGACGTGTGCCCACGGCAAAAACGGACGATCAGCCAATGAGCGAACAAAATACGTGTGACGTCATGTTAAGGCACCGTGAAATGCACGCTAACACCCCTCCCACTGAATGAACATTGGCCTCCAGCGCTGTGCACGCACCGCCCCACCGACGCGCGCGCAAGACACACTGCACTGACCGTAACAATAAGCTACGGGCACAGCCAATACTGTTTCACGCGCGCACGTCGGTTGGGGGTGGGGCTTGCATCGGTAACCTTTTTAAGGATACCTTGGGACATGACCACGTTCCCACGTCATATGTGGGCGACACTTTGTTTTTATATGTTGAATGCTAAACAATGAGGTGTGTGTGTGTGTTACAGTTAGTGTAACATGTTGAAATGATACTTTAAAAGCGATAATAATCTATGATTTAGGACTCTGTCACCAATGTGTACTAATGGTTCGTCATGTAGTATATTGTTATAGGAAATAATGTCTTTGTGCACGCTACATGTGAGGCTGTCTGCAATGTTAAGCTGTATCCACCCATTTGGCTAACAAATGGTGTATATTATTAATGTACACATATATAATTTGAGTAAAGGCATAACGAAATTTGTATTTACCATTCTTGTAGAAGTCAAAACTGATTTGGCTGCAACAATTCGCTCCAGGAAGGCACAATAGTATCATCCATGGTTGAGGCAACCGTTGAATCCTGAATCACACACATCTCCATGAGGCCGTCATATGGATCTGCAGTGGCTTCTTCAAACAAGATGTCCGGAGGTACGTACAGTTGTTGGTTGTTTTCACATCCACATTGGTATTGCCTATATAAGTTTTGATACATATCATAGTAGTTATGTCCATCTTGAATCTGGTCTTGATGAATGGAGGGTGCACGTATATCAGCAGACGCGACAGTCGGTGCGGCTTCAGTGTAACTGGTATTAGGCAAAAAAATGCTATTTAACAGAAGATATGTTCCATGTTCCATGGTAAGTTTAAATGATGGCGCAACATGCCAGCATCCATATCGTTGATCTAGCCGATCATGGACACGCTCAAAACATTCATTTGCGGATAAAGTGAATCGTACAGAAGTTTTAAAATTTCGTTGTTTGTCAGGTTCTTGGTAGTATGGATATTTCTTTTGGATCAAGTCATAGATTTGCCCCACGGTTGCCCTTTTCTCTGGCGTTGATTCGATTGCTTCATAAATTAAAAATTTGTATGATTTACGTGGATGGCTGTGCAATGTGGAAGCTTCTGCCATTTCTTCTCTCTTCAAGTGTACAGTGTCTAAGTTGAACACATACGGATGTCTGCTGAATGTGTGAATAGTTACATGTTATCTTCGCGGTTTCTTTCAAGGTTATAATACAACCTAACAGTTACACGCCTAGGTTTTCTCCCACAAGAAATTTGTTACAATAATTGGCTGAAATTCTTTGTCTAAGATACACTCTTTTCACAGGAATCGAAACTTTACTTTCGGCTTAGGCAATCAACATGTGCAAAACAACTTGACTCTTTTAATTACAATAACAATGTGTGTGAAATCATCTACAGTGCTATGATGAACAGATTTCTGCTTACACTTACAGAGGCGACCAACTTTATTCTAACTCGGCTAGTTCCGCGAATTTCAGAATATCCCGGTGATGTTTGGTTTTGTATCGTTTTCGCCCGGAGTGTATTGCGTTATTTTCCCGGCTGTGATTTAAGCATTTTATCCCCGCTGGCTGCAATACTGCAATGCCGTGTAAAAACACATGGGGGCGTTTGCGAGCTGTTGTGTTTGAAGTCTAATACCTTCGCGGTTCCACCTACACAGTCTGTGCGCCCGCAGTAATAGTAAAATTGCATATTTAATTTATTTTAAAGTACAGTACTGTACATGCTCGGACCCTGTTGGGGTGAAGTGAGGGGGTTCCTAACATCTGGGGGCAAAAAGAATTTTCTTTCTAGGTGCAATAGAACAGAAGTTCCCACGCCAATTGTCCGTGAACTTGACCGAGGCCCTAAGTAGTTCCCACGCCAATTGCGCGAATATAATGTAAAATAACCCGTTCTGTGGGTCTGAGCGGGTTGAAAGTCGCCTGGTCCTCACGCGGAAGGACCCTTGCCATAGTGGCTAAATATCAGTGTGACGATAGTGAGGGTTTGGCCCGGGATTAACCCCCAAGAGCCCCCTCTAACCTCGCCAGGGAGACAAGGGGTTAACTGGGCTGAGGCCCAGAACTGTGACTTAACCCTTGTTAAATAACATGAAAATGCTTATTCCCCTGTGTAAATGTATTCTCCCCTGTTCCCCTGTCCCATTGTAATGTCTGGGTTAATCAGTACCTGCATAACACACACACTGGATCATCAGGGGTTAATAAGCTACAGTTTAAGGAAATTCCACTGTATGGTGTCTTTTCAGGAAACCTGGACTTCAAAGGGCTTAATTGAAGTGGAAGGTGAAAAGCAGAAGGGTTTTTAAAATGTACAGGCAGAATGCCTGCCCTTTTGAAATGCATGAGGAACCAAATGGTCTTGACACCTTAAAGCTGGGTTACCTCTGTATGCTAGATAGGACATCTTGCTAGAATATACATAGTGATCAAAAGAGTGATTACCTAATTGCTATGCAAGACCCAGGAAGCAGCCAACAGGTAACTGCCCTAGTTGGTTATGCGGGAAGCAGGCACAAGGAATGGAAGTGTTTGTTATTCACACCTTCCAGCAAAAGCTACCCCCAAACAGGATATCTGAATGGGTGACCTTATTAAATATAAGAATATTATGAGATGTCCTTGGCTGAACATGATAAGAATTACATATGTGTATCTGTGGGATGTAGCCCATCGTTTTGAGGCTAAACATTGTACATTTACCCGTTACGAAATGCCAGATATTAATATCTCTATTAATTTTCATATTACACTGTAATGTAGGGTCTCTCTGCGAGCGTCAGGTGTCAAGGATTGTATTAATATATCTCACCTGACTGTGTGTATTACGGAACGGAAGTTATGCAATGATTTGCAGTAAATATGAAATTTTGGTTGAGTTATGAGAAACTGCAGCCCCCCTGCTATGATAATGAGCAGGAAGGGCTAGAATTTACATTGCCTGGTCTAAAGGCTAAATTGCTAATTGCTTATGCTTGGCCCAACGGACAAAAGGAATTAACCAGAGTAAGTGTAACTTTTCACACTGACCCTGGAAGTCCAAACCGAGCTTCAAAAGCTTCAAAGGGGATTTTACTAGACGGCACGGCGCCATATCTGGGAAAGAGGGGGTTAAAATGATATATAAGTCAGAACCACCTTTTACCCATTGTTGTTCATGTTGTTCATGTTCTTCATGCAAAGGTTGTTCATGCAAAGTTCTTCATTGTTCTTCATGCAAATGATCTTCATGCATGCATGTATCCTGCCTGTTTTGCTGTGATGTCAACTGAAATATGGGAGAAGTGGCCAGTCTGTAATCCTGATGGCTTTCTTGCCATAATCTTTAAGTAAGTGTCTATATTTTGTTGTTATTGTATAATCTGCTGTGTTCAACTTTATCAAGGAATAAATTATATTTATCATATCTAAGTCTCGTCCCAGTTCAAACCCAGGTATATATATATTTATATATAGTTTTGGTGTAAATTACAACCTGTCACAAGCTACCGTGACAATCAGCTTTGCACGACCCACGGAACCCACATTACCAAAGTGGCTTTTTTTCTGCCATGCAAGTCAATGGCAGAAACCTGAACTTTAACATGACCCTGACTCCGTTCTGTTGCCACGAGAGGGTCGCAATTTGCCATGCAATCCTGCCGCAACTAGGACTACATGGTGACCGAATCTGGGCCCTCTAGGTTGAACAGAACCGGACTTGTGGGTTCCAGGTTTCTGCTCATTCTGGGAAAAGGGAGACCAAAAAGCGCACCAGCACAAACGGAGCAGGAAGAACCCAGGACAAAAAAATGATTAAAAGGGCACTTTAATGTGACAAAAGACCCATCCAATGCATTTCGAACGTCACAGCGTTCTTTTTCCTTGAAAAAGAACGCGGTGACGTTCGAAATGCATTGGATGGGTCTTTTGTCACATTAAAGTGCCCTTTTAATTATTTTTTTGTCCTGGGTTCTTCCTGCTCCGTTTGTGCTGGTGCGCTTTTTGGTCTCCCTTTTCCCTGTATTGCATTGAGTAGCTGCACAGCCTGCCTGCCTGCCCTACCAGGATGTGAGTATTTGTATATTTTTCAGGGGAACCTGCCAATGAGACTGATGGTGAGTGGGTTGCACCACACACCACCTGTCTTCAGGAGGATAGTACCCATTATATGACACAATAGGTACTATATCAATTGTTAGTACCCTGGTACAGTGGTCTGGCTTATTATCATTTTGAGATATACCTGCATTTGAGCGCTTCAGCTATTTTCCATTCTGCTCATTCTGACTTAGCCGGTTGAAAGCTTTGTCCGCCATTACGCTCAATGGTAGGACCCTCCTCGCCGGCGTGACCCTTTCTCGCCGCCATTACTGCTCGGACCCTGTTGGGGTCAAGTGAGGGGGCTCCTAACATCTGGGGGCAAAAATAATTTTATTTCTAGGTGCCCTAGAACAGAAGTTCCCACGCCAATTGACCTAGTTCCCACGCCAATTTCCCTAGTTCCTACTCCAATTGCGCGCTCATTGCTCTTTTTTTTACAATGTTGCGGATCTTGCGGCTGTGCGGTCTGGCAGTAAAAAAACAGTGCAGTAAGCCTCTACATTTGTTACACTGACAAAGGAGCAAATGGAAACAATGGGAGATAATTCAACATGTTCTTTTATTGTGGAGTCAGTACAAAAACATTTATTTACAAATACAGTACAATGTTGAAACATTTCAAGTGCACAGCAATTCTAACCATCAACACACAGACAGCACTCACAACCCACGCGCCACCTGCCGCCTCACACCCTAGCAGGACACACGCCTCACATTTTTACATCTGTTATGTCACCAAAATATACATTGTACTGTGGTGTGTTTACAATAAACCATTTTTAAACAACATCGTATTACATTTTATTCCATCTTTCTTTTCAACATTATTATCCAACCTTTACAACAAATACTCACCTATTGTTCCACGATTTATAAATAATACTACCTATTACGCATTTACATCCCGGGCAACGCCGGGTCTCTCAGCTAGTAATACATAAAGTGGTGAAAAAATAAGTGTGAATAGCGCTAGTGCAAACAATATACAGTGGTACAATTTAACCTGTGATACAGAGTTGGTAAGGTAGTCCTTGAGCTGCCTGAAAGGTTGATCTGGTATCTCCCAACCAGATATGAAGTCTGTGTGGATGAACCTCCTATGGCGCTGAGGAAAGAATGGACGTGGATTCTTGTGCAACAGTTCTTTTCTTTGAGCTGAAAAAAACTCAGAAAAGGAAGACAAAAAAAGGCAAAAAACACTGCAATAGTGTATAACCCAGGGACATGCTATGGTATACAAATTGAGAGCATTTATTAAATAAAACAATTATGACATTGAATATGAAACAATTAATAAATAAAACAGTTGATCAATCGGATAAGAAATGTAAAACTTCCAAGCACTGAAGCTATAGGAAGGTGTGCTGCTCCGCCGTGGTAAAATTGAAATCCTACTCACCGGACATGAGTAGGACATGTGCAAGGGTTTAGGGTCTTTTACTCCAGAAAACACCGCTCGCCGTGGGGTGCGTCCGTCTGTTGATGCGGGGGGACCGGCTGCAATACTCGTGGACTCGTGGATTACTTGACGAAGAAACCCATCAATAGGAGTTTCGAAACGCGTTGGAAATGTTTTTGGCCACTCAGGGACACCGTAGCAGTGAAATCCAGGTGGTGACGTCATCGGAGGAGACGATCGAGCGAACTCTGGCGGCAAGTAATCCACGAGTATTGCAGCCGGTCCCCCCTCTCCACCTCTTCCCCCCCCTCTCCGCCTCTCCCCCCCTCTCCACCTCTTTCCCCCTCTCCACCTCTTTCCCCCTCCACCTTTCCCCCCCTCTACCTCTTTCCCCCTCTCCACCGCTTCCCCCCCTCTCCCCCCTCTCCACCTCCCTCTCCACCTCTTCCCCCCCCCCTTCCACCTCTTTCCCCCCCCCTTCCACCTCTTTCCCCCCCCCCTTCCACCTCTTCCCCCCCCCTTCCACCTCTACCCCCCTTCCACCTCTCCCCCCCCCTTCCACCTCTCCCCCCCCCCTTCCACCTCTCCCCCCCCCCCCCCTTCCACCTCACCCCCCCTTCCACCTCACCCCCCCCTTCCACCTCTTTCCCCCCCTTCCACCTCTTTCCCCCCCTTCCACCTCTTCCCCCCCTTCCACCTCTTCCCCCCCTCCACTTCTTTCCCCCCCTTCTTTCCCCCCCTTCCACCTCTTTCCCCCCCTCGCGTTATAACGGGTCGTGTTATAACGGGGTTTACCTGTATTTGTATATCTTGTGTGTTCACCTTTTTCAAGGAATAAATTATATTTGATCATATCTCAGTCGCGTTCAGTTCAACCCAGGTATTTTGCTGTATAATATAGGCCTCTCACAAGTTCCCGTGACACTCAATCCCGGCTGGTGTATAATTAACAAAGGGCTTTATTCAGCAGTCACTGCATCAGATCTTTACAGCGGTGCAAGGGTTCAGAGGGTTCCCACCTCTGGATGGTGCTTGACCCTGATAGTGTAGGGTCATCTTCCTTGGTCAGATGTTTCCTCAGCCACAAGGCTGAGGGTGAGGACGCTCATCCCGCTATGGGAGAGACTCACAGCTCTCTGCTTCCTCTCTCCTTCAGAGCAGGAACAGGACTGAACTAAATTTGCATTCCATCCTAGGAGGAACAAGAAGGGGCGGGCTCATGGTCTATACCTGTACCAGATAGGCTTACACAGGCCATGAGTCACCACCTTACTTCTGTCACTCATAAGAGGGGTATGAGGGGGGTCACAAGCCCACAGAATTAACCTGCCTGCAGCTAGCAGGGACTTGCAGTAGTCCTCTATATTTTGTAGGACTATGTTCCCGCCCTTATCTGCTGGTTTGATGGTTATTTCGGCCTTTTGCATCAGGCCCTATAGCAATTTTTGTTCATTATAGTTTACATTTTTCCTGCTGGGGTTAGGTTTATGAAGATTTTCCAATTTTTTTGTCACCGAATCCAAAAAAGTTAACACCTTTGAGCATGACTCTTGGTGTGGTGTAAATTTACTTTGTGGTTTGAGTTTAGTGTGTGGGCCGTCACCCGGATTTTTATCACTATCTTCTAATAGTGAGATTAGATTAGTCAGGTGCTCTTGGTCTTGAGAGTCAAATTCATCATCCTCATCTCGATGTACTCTTTTGTATGGTTCTTTTCGTTTAAAGAACTTGTGCAGAAGCATTTTACGTGCGAAGAGGTTCATGTCCTTGATAGTATTGAAGAGGTCAAAATTACTCACTGGGACGAAGGAGAGACCCTTTGTTAAAACATTTATTTTGTCTCTAGTGAGGATTATGTTTGTTAAGTTGATGGTTCTTGTTTTATTGCTATCACTCATGTTTTCAATATTGGTGTCCTCTAAAAGCGCCCTCTCCTCTGCCTGAATCCCTGATGTCTCCATCTTCCTCCCCGTCCTCTTCTGTATGTTCCTCTTCCCCCTTCTGGTTTTTCTCCAGGTCCGTAGTCCCCGCTTTCGTATGCCGGTTCTAAAAAAAGGGACCCGTGAAGAGGATTTCTCCGGGGATGATTTTGATTGAGATCTGTTGTAATTTTATTTTGATGTATTGAATTTTCCTCAACATCCGACGTTTCCCATTCCGTGGAAGATTCTCTCCACTCCTGAGTCTTTGCTTTAGTTGTTAAAAAGTGATGTTTATACACTTTGCCTTCTTTGAAATCCCTAAGATCTCTTTGGAATTTATTATGTTTGCGTTCTTTTAGTTCGCTAACATGTTTCTTTATATTTTTTTTTTTCAACTTTATATTTTATTCAGTTTTCAAGAAGATATAACATTTGTCGTATACATTTTGTAACATCCGAAATCTTCTGTAACTTGTTTATACATTTTAAACTAGTAAAACACACAAACATACCTACATCTATGACAACGACATGGGGGGAAAGTCACATTAGGAGGGGAGGGATAGGGAGGGGAGGGTGGGGATAGGGAGGGGAGGGTGGGGTCACTGGATCTCATATTTCTGGCTTCGTAGAGGACACTGTTTAACCGATTCTCTATATTTTTTGCAAAGTGTTTTCATAACTCGTGAAATTGGGTGAATCTATCCACTTTGGGATGTCCTCCTTACTTTGTTCTAGTTTGATATTTGCTTTCTTCAATTCAATAAGTTCATTTTCAATAAGAAGTATCATCAAGTCATGTGAGCATTTCGTAATGATCTCACCCCAGCTTTCAATGAAGGATCTTCCTGAATATGGTACGAGGGGGATAAATTCACCCGTACGCCCCTGGGGATAAGTTTTGCTTTTTCATATTTTTGCAAACTGCACACCTCCCACCATAGACGTGAATGAATACGTAAAACAACACCGGCACTACACAGCAGTGAATCATAATAGAAGCGTCTGAGAGGTTGCCATGGCAACCAAACGATATAAAGGGGTCGTCCTAGACGCGGTCACTCATAGCGACGAAACGTACGTCGGGTCAGCAGGCACTGCCTGTGCCATGATTGAATCTGTGAACCACAAGTCTTTTTTTTAAAGTTCTGTAACGGGTATTCACTGTGAATACAGACGCTACTACCTGCTGTGTATACCTGTGTGGCTCTCAGGAGCCTAGGCCTCCACTCGGGGAGCCTGGGGGACATACATATAACACAATCTCGTGGTGCAACGCCTCCACCTGCGACGGCTCCCGCCAGAGGGGGAGTGGTTCCTCGCAGGACAACTATCTATATATATCACTCCACACACCACATGTAAAATAACCAATGACTTTACTGTAAGCATATACTTATTCATAAATCAACAGGTGTCCCTCTATAGAGGAGACACTGACTACTGCGTCTCGCAGGACGCTCCCACCTACACCGGGTGATCCCTCCCCGTGTCCAATAACCCCACACAATATGTCCCACACCCTTAAAGGGAGAGGATATGGGTGACTGCGAAGCCACTAGTCCCGTAATAATAATACATGTAGGATCGTTGGTGCACTTGTTGATGGTTACCTGCCGAGCACTCCCGTGCCCGGGCCTGCCAAGGAGCTTCACAAAGGATCCGAAGGCTGACGAATCCAGGAACTACCGTCCGGGGCGATCCCACCCGGATGGCTGCTGCAGCGGTAGCGGAGGTCTGAGCCCAAACCTCTGGATGGACGCTGCTGTGTCCCTAACTGACTCTGTGTAGTAAGGGGCAGGGTCCCTAACCTGGGGCCTGTCCCTACAACACTCAACTACTGGTGACTCAGTGCTATCTGGGGCCTAGGGGGCTGCTGGCCTAGTGCAGGGAGTCACTGACTCCTGCACCTTACCCCCTTCCCCTAGCTGCTCCTGATGCCGACTGACTAGCATGCTTCAAGCCCGCGAAATGTATCTATCCCTGAGCAGGGAGATACTACAGCCCTATTGGCTACCTGGCGTCACCTGACTCTGCCCCTGTGCACCCTGGGGGCTGTATCTCTTGGGAGCTATTTTCCCCTATGGCCGCCTCGTGCGCACTTCCTCTGCGCATGTGCCAACCTCCGCAGTGGCCACCAGCTGCCCAGACCCATTGCGCATGCGCAACTACTTAGACAATGGCGGCGCCCCTCGCGGGAGCCGCCGGGGACCTTCCGAGCACCGAAGTGCTCCCTGCTCAGCCCCCACCCTCCAGAAACGCCTGCGGGGCTGCCGCTTGGCTTCGGCAGCCCCCACCATCAGCGGAGGTAACGGGGGTTGCGGAGCAAATGGGGGAACCTGGTTACAGTTCTAACGTACTCTCTACGTCATTAATTCAAGCAGCAGTAGTCTGGCTGACACTGCACTCTGAATATATGTGTTTACCCTGGTCTATACTATGTAGCAGGTGCAAGTTCATAATAGAGTATAAGAGGTCACGTATGGCTTACAAGGCGCATAAACATAGCACGCAGTAAAAAGCATTCAAAATGGAGCAAATTACCACTCCGCTAAGGGACCTCCCTGCATACAAAGATAACCCAAGAGACCAGTATCCTAATATAAGCACATAACATGGGTAATATTACTGCCAATAAATCCGTCACGGCGCTTAACGATAGCGTATGCGCTGTAACACTCCCACAAGGAGGCAACGTAAACAGAGCCACAGGAATCGGGGGGCGCCATTTGTTGCTAGTGCAGAGACGGGTAGATATAGTGTGTGTGCCTCATCTGAGTCAACAAGGCTTTCCAATGCAGGATTACTGTGTCAATAGTATGTAGCCCCCTGTAAACAGCACAGGCTATACCCATCTTCCTCCTACTGTGATAAGTCCTGTTAAGATCAGGCGCCAGAAATCATCATGGGTTTTCCCCCCTTCATAGCCCTATCCTGAGTGGTAGATGCAGGCCTGGACTCTGCTGCAGGCGTGAGCACGAGGGGAGGTTCTGCTGACACCATGAGGGGAGTGGCTAGCTCTATATTTAGCAGCCCACTCCGGTGAGTGGCGGGGCTCTTTGTCTTGCTCTTCTCTTTTGATGGTTCTTCGGAAGAGAGAGTAGCTTACGAATTATTCTTGTGTTTTATTATTTTTGCTATTTTATCCTGTATTGTATAAATGATAGTAAGACAGATGAAGTCAATTACACTGTACCAACCCACTGTGTTAAATATATGTGATATCACTTTAACTGAATATATGTGATATCACTTTAACTGAATATATGTGATACCACTTCAACTGAACAATTAGATCTTAATTAGAGGGAGGGCATTAGGGTATATAGTAGTAGAGTAAGCAGCTATTAGACACTCCTGATGAAGTCGCAAGAGAGAGCGACGAAACGCGTAGAGTGTTCCAGTCAAACAGCCAAGAGAAGGGGAAATCCACTGATACCATCTGATCCGGTAGTCTCCGGCGCACCGGAAGTGACGTAGCGGGAGCTTGGGAGGCTCTCGGCGCGCCGGAAGTGACGTAGCGGGAGCTTGGGAGGCTCTCGGCGTGCCGGAAGTGACGTAGCGGGAGCTTGGGAGGCTCTCGGCGCACCGGAAGTTACGTAGCGGGAGCTTGGGAGGCTCTCGGCGCGCCGGAAGTGACGTAGCGGGAGCTTGGGAGGCTCTCGGCGCGCCGGAAGTGACGTAGCGGGAGCTTGGGAGGCTCTCGGCACGCCGAAGTGACGTAGCGGGAGCTTGGGAGGCTCTCGGCGCGCCGGAAGTGACGTAGCGGGAGCTTGGGAGGCTCTCGGCGCGCCGGAAGTGACGTAGCGGGAGCTTGGGAGGCTCTCGGCGTGCCGGAAGTGACGTAGCGGGAGCTTGGGAGGCTCTCGGCGTGCCGGAAGTGAAGGGACGAAAGCTCCGGTGTGGATCCAAGTGTCTCCAGAGAGAGCGGAGGTGACCGAGTACCCCGAGGAATCGCGAGTCCCAGGGATATCCGTCAACCGCTACCTATGAGTGCCCACATCGACCGTATGAAGTGTAAGCCTTGAATCATGTATTTGATATTATAATTGTTTTACCTCTACACTATATGGTCTCTCTTTTTTCTCCTTTGGAGGTTGTGATTGGTGGCTGCTGTTTACACATAGGGCGCATCCAGCCCTTAAGTTGGATGAATGTCTGATTTGATTACTTAAAATGTGAGTAGTCATTTTGGATGAATTTCACTTTTTTTCACTGTTTAAACATTTTTGCACTATGATATGTTTTTCTATTTTATGACTTCGAGACGAACTCCCCTGACGCTTTGAAAATCATCCAAGAAAAGACAAGAGAAACAGTCTTTTTTCAAGGGTTGTAGTTTATTTTGAGGTTTTTTCACTTTATATGCACTTTAAGTAGACACGTGTATTATCACTGATTTTATTAATTGTATTAATCACATTGTCACTTTCACAATAGTGGTTATTATTATATTTTGGGTTTGTTTGAGCGCTATTGTCATTGTTTTCCTCACAGGGTTCTGCTAAAGATAGGTCCAAGTGGGGACCATTGGATTCCACCATAGGGAGAGTGTAGCCCCCTGTAAACAGGACAGGCTATACCTATCTTCCTCCTACTGTGGTAAGTCCTGTTAAGATCAGGCACCAGAAATCATCATGGGTTTTCCCCCCTTCATAGCTCTGCCCTGAGTGGTAGATGCAGGCCTGGACTCTGCTGCAGGCGTGAGCAAGAGGGAGGTTCTGCTGACACCATGAGGGGAGGGGCTAGCTCTATATTTAGCAGCCCACTCCTGTGAGTGGCGGGGCTCTTTTTGTCGTGTTCTTCTCTTTTGATGGTTCTTCGTTCGAGAGAGTAGTTTAGGAAGAGTTCGAGTGAACAGTGATATCGAGAGTCTGGAGTTGCCGGTTAATATGCCGTGAGCCACGAATCCTGCGGATCAGTCCGAGGAGTATCAGGAGGCTGCGGGCTCCCCAGCGCAGCGTGCCGGAAGAGAGAGAGAGAGGAAATGAAACGAACAGCGTCTATAGGTAGAGCTGATAGAAATATAGACTGGTGGACCAATGCCCTCACCCCACTGCTAGGGGTGATGGGGGGAGAATTCAAGACCCACCGCTAGGCTAACCTCGGGGGTGGGCCACGGGGTATTGCAGCCCTAGCTCAGACCATCCTGTCGGAGGAGTGACTTGGAGGGAAGGAGAGGAGGAAGCATTTGGGCGGAGGTGAGAGGTGTATACCCCGTCCTGGCGATTGTATTGCAGCGGCTGGAAGCATTATCGTTGGGACATTGTTGCTCTGTCAAATAAAGAGACCGTTCTTCACCCGTAAAGACTGTGTGTGAATTGGAGAGTATAACCCTGGGACCTGAGGGGTTCTTCTATACCGGTCCTGTCCCATTACCCTGGGAGTATGGAAGATGGAGGCGCTGCACCACTAAGAGATCATGGAGGCTATCACCCCAGAAGCCCGGTCCTGGCTCCCCCACAACACCGCGGGAAGCTCAGGCCCTCCTGTTCCTAACAGGTACGCACCACCACTACGCATGTAATCAGCCCCCATGTACCCTAGACACCACCGTACAGTCTGGGGGGAGGGGGGGAGGGGGAAGCAGGGTTACAAGTATATTAACTTATTGAATGAGCACGGGTTCTAAGGGAAACCATTACACCACAGTGTTAGGTCCCGTTCAATGCAGTGATCCCCAACAATACTCTGAGCTCTCAACCTATGTGTATACCACTATCTCAGCCAGTGTACAAGCAATACAATAAAGATCTGTCCTTCACTATAGTAATACCATGATTGTGCCCCCTTGTCCTATCCACTGTCTATAATTCATACCGGCCAATTATTTGGGCCCTAAGCTATATATCGTACATCTAAACTTTGGTAACAAGATACAGCAGCAATATGACGCGCCTATTCTAGCTAACCGCATCAGGACCACATGAAAGGACTTTTTATGTGGATACCAAGTAATAGCAGGATCTTTTACCCAACATACATCAACTCTGATAGAAAGGTGATTACATCCCAACAATAGTGACAACGGGTTGGTAAAGGTATCTACACCTGATACTTGGTATATGTGAAGTTAGCACACGTGTGCATCTCCACTCTAGGATTAATATCTGAGGAAGAGAGGTGTTAGCTCCTCAGTCATGAATACTGCACAGTGTCATCAATCTGGCACTTCCCTAGACAGATCCTGGATACGCAGCACGTTATCGTGGAGCGATACACCCCCTGAGAAGGACATAAACATATGTACATAACCAACTAGGGATACTAAATAAACAGGCGATCTAACCACTAGATGGCGCTCATGTGAGGCCGGTTACAGCAATCCTTTTAAACACAAAGGTGCTCTAGACTAGAGGTACACTAGTAAAGTACTCGGGGCTCAGTATGCGTATATAGAGCATTTACAAGTGCTGGATACTATTTAGCAGCACTGACCGTGTTCTTTAGATTCATCTGCTAATCTCACGGGCTGAGATCGAGACCCTTGGAGATAGCCCGGAACATAGCATTGCACCTCTAGAGACATATGTACAACTAGTCCAGGGGACGGAGGAATAAGCCGTATCTTCCCATGTGGCCATTAGCCGTACAGAATCACTGCAGCACTGTCCTGCGTTCATAAGAATCTGTCACCAGACATTGATTCATTTCACCAGCAACAATATTGGTATCACTGGTGATATTCGCATTAATGCAACCCATCTTTTGGGATTGCATATAGTTTGTTTGGTTCACAGAACTAATTGTAAAGTTATTTCTATTTTTGATATCTTAATAAAGTTTAATTTTTAACAGGCTATCGAGTTCACATCATTAAGACTTAGGGCCTTATGCAGTAAGCGCCGATAAGGCTTTTATCGGCATTTTCCCGCCAAAATTGGATTTGAGATTCAGTAAGCGCCGATAAGTGGTCAAAATCGGCATTTTTTCTTCCCGATAAAAATTTATCGGCATGCAGCTGCCGATAACCCACTTATCGGCACTTTTCGGCACTTTTTGACATTGGTTGTATTCTAGTAGCCCCGATCAGCTTATCGGTGCTGATCGGCACTCAAAAATGGAGATTTCATCGGCAATTTGTCCCGCCAACTAAAGTTGGCAAGTTGGAGGGGAGAAGGATCGGCAAGCTCATCTCTACATCAATGGAGTCAATGGAGCGGGGACTTATAACATTATAGGACTGTTTACGTTCTATTGCTCATAATAAAAATGTGCTTGGCATTACAGTGTCGATGTGATTCACTTCATCGTGTCACCGCTTACGTTTATTATTGGCAGAACATTGTACTTTTCTATGTTATGATGATTTTCGTGTCACATTAGTCTTAATGTTAGGATGAAATAAAAAAAGGTTTATTTAAGTGGTCAGAGCGAAGTACATGGTGACTTTGACGCGTTTCAGGACATAGCGTCCCTTTATCAAAGATCTACTTTTTGATAAAGGGACGCTATGTCCTGAAACGCGTCAAAGTCACCATGTACTTCGCTCTGACCACTTAAATAAACCTTTTTTATTTCAACTGGCTGCAGCCCCCGTCGTTTGTTGAGCAGTGCACCGTCATTGGACCTCCGGGACCACCCTCCTCTCATACTACACCCAGCGTGATGCACGCATCCAGCTGACACAGAGCTGTGCTGCGAAGGGAGACTGACACTGGCAGATACGGTATGTACCCTTGTTTTCTGCTGGGGATTTACTCAATACCTCTATGGCATATATAGAGCTTTGAGTAAGCCTTTCAGCATGATTGGTACTATTATACCTTGTCCAGGTTGTCTGATAGAGTCTCCCCAGCACTTATGTATGCTCTACAGCACATGGATTACAAACATAAAGACTGATATCAATCCCCATGCTTGGGACAGCTGAGACCTGATTGGGGGCTTATACCCCTCACCTAATCTCCATTAATGTTAGGATGTGTCAAGGGAAACTCCTATAGTAAACTCTTAAAGGAACAGGTCACATCATATGAAACATGTTACTTAAGTGTGCTTCAATTTATTATATGATGTAACAGATTTCACACATCTAACAGATCCAGCATATAGTAATGTTGGTATACATTAGAGAATGCTTTGAATGTGTAACGCATGATCAAATGTAAATGTAGCTGTTTGTTTTCATGTTTACATGTACTTTGTGACCTCCCTCTTTTGATGACATCCGCAATTGGACACTCAATAACATTGCATGTTTACATTGTACACGATGCATTAGAATCACTTCATGCTAAGTTATACACACATCTATAATAGTTACTCATTTTTACACGATTGAAACACAATCAATAGCAAGTATCCTGATGGCATTAAATTCTGCATATGCACATTACAATTAGTTCATGTGAACATGTGACAATAACATGCCAAATTAGACATGTTGCAACGTACTTTTTCAACGTCAATGTCATGGTTGTATCCTAATGAGATGACTGAGTGTTGCGTTCAGAAGTGGTACATGCATTACACATTCCATAAATACTTGCGAATAAATGGTTGTACAAAGCTTAACGTTACATCATTGTCAAATATTATGATTGCCTGGTGAACACACACAAATAATCCGTTTAATTCGTACTGGATACCCGTTTGGAGTTAACTACTTGGATATGTTAATGTAACACCTTGCACTTCATCAA
Organism: Ascaphus truei; assembly: GCF_040206685.1. Classification (NCBI taxonomy): domain Eukaryota; kingdom Metazoa; phylum Chordata; class Amphibia; order Anura; family Ascaphidae; genus Ascaphus; species Ascaphus truei. The sequence goes on from NC_134486.1 coordinate 422,121,339, forward strand.
GTCACCTGACATCATGACATAGGTATTTAAAGGAGGCTAATTACGTGCGCATTGACAGCTACAGACCTGAAAATTATGCGAATGTTTATGAGACGGAGGAAGATTCTATTGGAGGAGAGGTTTGCTGATGGAGAGGATGTCACAGGCCAAGGAAGGGACAGAGACAGGGACAGGGACGTGGAGAGGAGAGGTCGAGGGAGAGGGCAAGGAGATGAGAGGAGAAGAGAGAGGAGAGAAGTTGTGCCTCGTCCTCATTTGTACAGGGAGAGAACCCTGTTAGATGGGATGAGTGAGGAGGAGATTATAAGTCGCTATCGTTTGAGTTCAGCAGCAATCTTAGCTCTTTATGAAGAGATATGGGGAGATTTAGATTTTGTGACAGCCAGAGGTCGTGCAGTCCCTGGGCTTGTTAAAATGCTGTGCTCATTACATTATCTTGCTTCCGCGTCATTGCAGACAACTGTGGGCATAGTAGGCGGGGTCTCGCAATCTACATTCTCGCGGGCCTTTACCCAGTGTCTATGTGCACTGAATAGATGCGCTAGGAATTATATTCATTTTCCTACAGAGCACACAGAGTGGCTGGAAGTGAGGAATGGCTTTTATACCATAGCCGGGATACCATGTGTGATGGGTGCAATAGATTGCACCCATGTTGCTTTGATCCCGCCTAGTCAGAGTGAGCATGCTTAACGCAACCGTAAGCACTACCATTCCCTGAATGTACAGGTGGTATGCGATGCCACGATGAAGATTATGCATGTGGTAGCCAAATTCCCTGGTTCCAGTCACGATTCCTCTATCCTGAGAAACTCATCAGTCTTCCATGCTTTCGAAGAAGGCTATTTTGGACCTGGTTGGCTGCTGGGTGAGTACATATTATGATGTGTTAACAAACAACTCTAGTTTTTCTATGAACTGTTGAATGTAATAATGTTAACACAAATTGTTTCATATTTTTGCACGATGGATTATAGGTGACTCAGGATACGGAATTAGGCCGTGGCTGTTGACCCCGGTGGCAAACCCTCAATGTGAAGCAGAGGAGAGGTACAATGTTGCCCATATATCTACACGATCCGTCATAAAGAGGACATTTGGGCTTCTGAAGACACGATTCAGGTGTTTAGATAGAACTGGTGGGGCACTTCAATATAAGCCTGCTAAAGTGTCAGATATTATAATTGCATGTTGCATTTTGCACAATCTGGCACTCTGCAATAATTTAGAAACCGACATACGTCAGGGCTTGGAGGAGGAGCATCCTGTAAATTTACCAGCTGACACTGAGCTAACAGCCTGTGGTGTGGAGACACGTCGGAATGTCATAAACACATATTTTTCATGTAAGCAAATACATATATGTTCATAGTACTACATAGATATATTAATTCATTGTAATGATAAATACATGTGTCCAAATACCATTCACTTAGGAAACAGATGAATATGGTTCTCACACTTTTCTCTTCTCTGCTGTGTGGACAATTGCATGTGGCACTGGTATGTCATTCATCAACAGGTTGTGTTATACTTCTTACCACTAAAAGGTGTAGTGTGTACAGCAGGAAATAATGTGTACTAAATCTATATTTTCTGTACATGCTCTTTTTGGTTATGCATACACAATAAACCTACTATGTCGATATCCAATTGCTAGTGCAGTAGGGTTACATACAATTTTTCTTTTGTAGTGTGACGTGTGTCACAATAGTAGTAGGGAGGCATACATTATGTCAAACTTTTTTTGACAGGTACCACGCCCCCTTTTCCCCTAAGCCCCGCCCCTTTTGGCCTTAAACCCGCCCTATGTCCCGCCCCTTCCGTATCCGGTCCCGCCCCATCCGTATCCGGCCCCGCCCCCTGCGCATTTTTAGGTTGCCGCCCCCTGCGCCAAAAAAACGCGGTTGACGCCCCCTACGCCAAAAAACCGCAGTTGACGCCCCCTACGCCAAAAAAACGCAGTTGACGCCCCCTAAGCCAAAAAACCGCGGTTGACATCCCCCAGACTCCATTTTTTATTATGATGTGCATTTTTTATTCTTTTTTGTGATTGGTGCGTACTGTTGACGTAGATTGGAGGGGGCGTATACATACGCGGGGCATGTCCGGGCATGTTTATAGGCTTTTGGGGCATGCCCGAACATGTTTTTTTCATACTGGGGCATGTCTGGACATGTTTATTCTGAAATAACGCCGTGCGCATGTCAGAAAAGTTCAAATGACGTTGAAAAGAGGGCGTAGCATTTTTTTTTAAATTCAGACAGAATACGGCTTTAAGAGGCTAAACCCTCAAGTGTCAGGGTGGCCGAGTGGTTTAAGGCGTTGGACTTAAGATCCAATGGACGTATGTCCACGTGGGTTCGAATCCCACCCCAGACATAATATTTTTATATATTTTTTTTTTATTTGTATATATATTTTTTATTTGTATAGAGACGGTACAGGGATTAGCCGCAACAGTCGGGGGTTACATATAAATAAAAAGCACAATTGTATGAGTCAAAAATTGCTTATTTTATTTTTTAAAAGATAACACAGTTTTCACCAGGAAATAATTACAAGACGTATTTACAAGTAAAAAAGTAAAACGGCTGTTAAGGCCTTAATAGACTAAAATCATCTAGAGGCGTTGAGTTAGTACGATACATAGTATAGAGGGACAGCAATACAATGTCTTATTTTACAGAGGGAAAAAAAAAAAATTAAACAGCTTATTTACAGTTTCAACCAGGCAATAATTACAATTCGTATTTACAAGTAAAAAAGTAAGTGAGTCATTTCAAAAGTCTTTGAAAAGCTTTTCATAGCAATTGATGCAATAACCTCATTAGCAGATGTTGTGGGGCCATAGTAAAAAAAGTAAATAAGTCATTTCAAAAGTCTTTGAAAAGCGTGTCATAGCAATTGACGCAATAACCTCATTAGCAGATGGTGTGGGGTCATAATGACAAGAAGCTAGACAAACACCATGGTTGTTAACTGAGAGCAGAGGTGTCGTGGGAACAGCCTCATTAACAGCGGTAAATAAGGCATTTCAAAAGACTTGGAAGAGCCTTGAACTGCGGGAGATTGTTTTAAACAGAGGCTGAAAACACCATAGAAGCATTATATTGTTTTATGAAATACTATTAAAGAATGCATAGCCATACAAGCTCAAAAAAAGCGGATGCACAATTACGAAAAATATATTACACGCCGAAAACGCCTGGTTCCTTTGGCGGCATACAGAGTTTAAATAATGCAGTACAAAAATACGGTATTTCAAACGCAACGGTCAAAAATTATCTTTCAGAGCAAGATGTCTATACGTTATACAAACCGGCGCGAAAAAATTTCAAAAGGAATATGATTTTAGTGTCCAATATCGATTCGCAGTGGCAGGCCGACCTCGTATCAATGATTGATTTTGCCAAGTGTAACGACGGAAATCGTTATATTCTGACCGTTATCGATATTTTGTCAAAATACGCCTGGGCAAAATTGTTGCAAAATAAAAAAGGGTTAAGCGTCGCTAATGCGTTACAAGAGATTTTTTTAGAGGGAAGGGTGCCTCAAAAGTTACAAACTGACGGGGGTAAAGAATTCTTGAATAAGAATGTTAATTTACTGCTCCAAAAATATGGCGTTAACAGGTTCATCGCCGGCAACGCCGTTAAGGCAGCCATTATTGAACGCTTTAATAGGACATTAAAAACGAAAATGTGGCGTTTTTTCACAGCACATAATACGCACAGGTACAGCGATGTGTTATCAGACTTAATATACAGCTATAACCGCACGCCACATCGCACCATTAAGTGTGCGCCAAAGGATGTAACACAAGCGAATTCTCTCACCGTTTGGAATACTATTTATAGGTCACATGTGTGTTCTAAGAAACTTAAGCCACTTTTAAAAATTGGAGACCACGTTCGGATATCAAAATATAAAGGAGTTTTTACAAAGGGTTATGAACAGTGCTTTACAGATGAAATATTTATTATTGCTGATGTACGCACGAAAGGCGTAAAACCTCTGTATAAGCTTACAGATAGCGCTGGTGAGGCCATAGAAGGCTCATTCTATGCTGAAGAGATACAAAAAATACCAAAGAATTTAAATCGCGTTTACAGAATTGAGAAGATATTAAAACAAAAAAGCGTAAGGCGTAAAATCGTCTACTACGTTAAATGGTGTGGATACCCTACAAAATTCAACAGCTGGATAGAAAAAGCACAACTAACTCGTTTGTAAAAAGACGTCACCATGGAGGATATTGCCTTTTATGTAACGCTGCCTAGTAATGCGTCATACGAAACGTTCCCCCAAAATGACATTTCTAATTATACGACAAAACTAGCCAAGCCCATTATTTTAAAAGGTGAATGGGAGGTTGCTTTAACAGAAATACAGTATCCGCATACTTGGAATACATTTGAAAACGTGGACGGTAACGTATCTGTAACACAACTAAGACCGCCGTTACGGAATGCTGCGCCAGACAGCACATTACATGTATCAACGCTAAACGCCATTAAATCAAACTTCATGGTAAAAGCGGGGTATTATAGTGATATTAATGAATTGGTTAGGTCTATTAACGAGGCGATGGCCATCAGTAAAGTGAAATTGAAATATGACGACTTTGAAAGAACAGTATCTGTTCCGGGTTCACATCGCTTTACAGCCTCAGAGCGTATGATGAACATTCTAGGCATGGATTCTAATAATATCGATAAAATTGAAAAATGTGATAAAATATGTGCAGATATAAAAAACGGCTTTTATACAATATTTGTTTATACCGATATCATTATGCATCAACGCGTAGGTCACAGTTTTGTCCCCCTACTGCGGACTGTTGAAATCACCGGCAATAATAATGATATCATTACGCAGCGCTACATAAAGCCTGATTACATACCCGTCAGTAAATATCACATCGATTGCATTACAATCGAGATAAAGAACGACCAAAATAAGAACGTCTCATTCAAGTACGGGAAGGCCATTGTAAAACTGCACTTTCGCCCGCGCAAAGGCTCTCTGTATTGAGGGTCCGGCAACATGGTGGCTGTTAAAAACTATGGAGAACCACAGGTTTACAGTATGTACTATAGAGCACAAGCGGGAAATGGCTTACAGGGCTTTCATGGGAGCCCTTATATGTACGGCCGTGGATTAGCAGGCGTTTTCCGCAGTCTCTTTAGACGGGCGGTGCCTTTATTCAGGCGCGGCTTTGATATTGTAAAACCTCATGTAAAAACTGCAGCACTAAATATCGCTAGAGACGTTGTGGGTCGTGTTTCAACCGCTGTGACGAATAAAATGGGTGGTGCAGCACAAGACGGATCAGGACTCGTGTACATCAGTAGAAGCAGTGCTAAAGGCAAACGCAAGCGCAGCGTTGCATTCCCACCCAGCACAACCCGTTATCAAAACAAAAAGAACAGTCGCAACGTCAGAAAGAAGAAAAAAACCTCGCGACAGAACTTAAACGACATCTTTTGATTCATTTGACAAGACAAAAAAATAAATAAAAGTTATTTCAGCATGGCGTTTATTCACACCAACTCCATAGAATGCGCTAAATCTGAACTGGATATCTTTGAAATACAGCCTACACAGACGAGCATAGAAAAAAGTCTGTATGTGGAAATACAACCGTTGGCCGCCCTTTCAGAAACGGCACCGTTGGAGTTTTATATCGCTGGCAACGGGGAACATTATTTCGACCTCAATAATACTTTGATTTACATTACGTGTAAAATCGTCAAACAGGACAATACACCGATTGCTGATGGAGCACGCGTGAGTCTAATCAATTATCCGATAGCAACGCTTTTCAATCAGTTAGATGTAACTTTGGGGGACAGACTCATATCGCAATCCAATAACCTGTACGCATATCGGGCGTATATTGAAACAATTCTGAACTATAGCGCTGATGCATTATCCACGCAGTTTACCACCGGTTTATTTTACAAGGATACAGCGGGGCAACACCAAACCCGCACAGTGGGTGGTGATAACCATGGTTTTACAAAGCGTTCCCAAATGACAGAACGTGGTAAAGCCGTAGAATTACTGGGACATCTACATAGCGATATATTTTTTCAAGAGAAACTTATACTGAACGGTCTGGACTTAAAAATTAAACTCACTAGAAATAAAGATACATTTTGTTTAATGTCTGCTGAGGCTGAGCCGTTTAAGATTCAAATTCTAAACGCGTCGCTGTTTGTCAAAAGGGTGCAAATTGCGCCGGCAGTGCGCATAGGTCATGCGCAGGGGCTTTTAAGCGGCAACGCAAAATACACTATCGACCGTGTGGGGATGAAAATTTATAGCATCGCGGTCGGAAGTCGCGTATGCAATCTAGAAAACCTGTTTTTGGGTCAATTACCCAAACTGGTCATTATAGGGTTCGTTGATAATGACGCTTTTTCTGGTGCTTACGATAAAAACCCCCTTTGTTTCAAACACAACCATGTGAATTTTGCAGCGCTGTATTTAGACGGCGAACAAATACCGACAAAACCGTTTCAACCAGACTTTGAGAATGCTAATTCTATTAGAGAATACATGGCCCTGGTACAAATTGCCGGTAAACAAAATGCAGACGCTGGATTTCTCATTAATCGTGAAGAGTATGTTGAGGGGTACACGCTATTTGCGTTTGATTTGTCACCCGATCAGGAACGCGGTGGTCACTTCTCACTAATTCGCAATGGAAACCTGAGGGCTGAAATACGCTTTTCAAGGGCTCTGGATAGAACCGTTAATATTATTGTGTACGGCGTTTTTGATAACGTTATTGAGATAAATCAGAGAAGAGAAGTGTTATATGACTTTCTCTGAATAAAAAAAAAAAGAATGAATACCGTGCAAATAACACAGTTTTTAAGCGCCGATCGATTCACCCGTGGATTGTTTCAAGGAGTTTACCCCTGCGATTTATTACCCCGTCGCGCGCTGACAAATGCACCCACATGTTTCATCATAAATACACATCCTCATAACGGTCCTGGTGAGCACTGGTTGGCGATTTTTTTTGATACAGATGGTTCTGGACATTTTTTCGACTCATACGGATTATCACCAAAAAGTGAACTCTTTCCTAAAGAAATTTTACAGTTTTTAAATACGAACGTGAATCGTATAACGTTTCAGAACGCACAGTTGCAAGATACTTTGTCTTCTGTCTGCGGTGAATTTTGTATTTTTTTCATTCATCACATGTGTAAAGGTTTAACATTTGAAGAGATCTTAAAAAGTTTCACTAATGATTTAAAAAAAAATGACCGCATAGTCGCTAATTTTGTGAGAAAGCGTATGAGCCATTTTAAGCGGCGATATGTACACATTGACTGTACACAAAAATGTGTGGCCTGTTATAAAAATATATAAGGCCATTTTTTTAAAAACATGTGTCTGATGTGTAATGTTTAATAAAAGACTAATTATATTATACACTGCCAACAATGTCTTGTTTTGTTTTATTTTTATGGTCTTTTGCAGCACTTTGATAATATAGATAAGTTAGTAAAAAATAAATAAATATATATATAATAAATCAGAAGGGTTAAGAACAGACCTTATAATAATTAAAGCTATTAAACAAAGAACAAGACAGCCTCAAGAGGATTGTTCACACCCCCACTAGCCATTGAAGGTGGAGCTACGAATTGTTAGAGCCTCAAGAAAAAACTATTTAAGAGGGGGCTTTTGAAATACTTCTGTCTCTAGCCTCATTGATCGTGAGTGCCCTTACATCCAGTCTGTGCCTAGCAGTGCTCTCAATATAACGGCATGGTGAGTAAACATAATATTGACTGTATTGTTTTATTCATGTCTGTCTTTTTTTCAAAACTGTGATATAATATACCTAAACCCTGATATATTATTTTATAGAATGATAATTACTGTATTTTAATGGCATTGAATGTATTTTTATGTAAACTTTATGTAATATACAGGACCTTTTTTTTTATTAGCGTATATTGAGTGTATTGTTTTATTCATATATGTCTTTTCAAAGTAGCATTTAATGTTTTTCTAAAAAGTGGCCCCGTTGATAATATAGTACATACTGTAGAACCTAAGGCCATAATATATTAGACCTAAAAATGTGATATAATATACCTAAACCCTTGATATATTATTTTATAGACTGCTAATTACTGTATTTTAAGGGCATTGAATGTATTTTTATGTAAACTTTATGTAATATACAGGACCTTTTTTTTTATTAGCGTATATTGAGTGTATTGTTTTATTCATATATGTCTTTTCAAAGTAGCATTTAATGTTTTTCTAAAAAGTGGCCCCGTTGATAATATAGTACATACTGTAGAACCTAAGGCCATAATATATTAGACCTAAAAATGTGATATAATATACCTAAACCCTTGATATATTATTTTATAGACTGCTAATTACTGTATTTTAAGGGCATTGAATGTATTTTTATGTAAACTTTATGTAATATACAGGACCTTTTTTTTTATTAGCGTATATTGAGTGTATTGTTTTATTCATATATGTCTTTTCAAAGTAGCATTTAATGTTTTTCTAAAAAGTGGCCCCGTTGATAATATAGTACATACTGTAGAACCTAAGGCCATAATATATTAGACCTAAAAATGTGATATAATATACCTAAACCCTTGATATATTATTTTATAGACTGCTAATTACTGTATTTTAAGGGCATTGAATGTATTTTTATGTAAACTTTATGTAATATACAGGACCTTTTTTTTTATTAGCGTATATTGAGTGTATTGTTTTATTCATATATGTCTTTTCAAAGTAGCATTTAATGTTTTTCTAAAAAGTGGCCCCGTTGATAATATAGTACATACTGTAGAACCTAAGGCCATAATATATTAGACCTAAAAATGTGATATAATATACCTAAAACCTTGATATATTATTTTATAGACTGCTAATTACTGTATTTTAAGGGCATTGAATGTATTTTTATGTAAACTTTATGTAATATACAGGGCCTTTTTTTTATTAGCGTATATTGAGTGTATTGTTTTATTCATATATGTCTTTTCAAAGTAACATTTAATGTACTTTATTTTTCTAAAAAGGGGCAAGTGTATTGTTTTATTCATATATGTCTTTTCAAAGTAACATTTAATGTACTTTATTTTTCTAAAAAGGGGGCCCCCGTGATAATATAGTATCATCTATTTTATATCATGATATTTAGTGTATTTTAATAGCATTGATTGTTTTGTTTTTTGTCCGTTTTTTTATCAGACTATATTGAAGGACTTTTAATGATAATATTTAAAGGCCTAGAATTGATTGTACTTTATAATACATGCAGGCTGACCGCTTCCAAACATATATTGCCGAAAATACACAGGGGAGTTCCACAGAGGCAGACCAAGAATGTAAGAATCGACAGAGACCGCTTAAGACAGCTCTTTTTTTTTATTTTTATTTCTTTATTATTATTTATTTATTTTTGTAATTTTCTTTCATGTAGTTTTGGCTGCTGCACTTCAAGCTGAGCGGTTGGCTAATGACGCTCTAGACTGTCGATTTGGAAAACAGGTTACCGATGGTGCGTATTTATATAAAAGCGGTTGCATATACTTTTTTTTTTTTACTTTTAAAGTTACCTGTGTACATGAATAACCGCCTATGCGGTCTTTTATGCCGTACAGAACAAACCAAGGGGGGTACGGAAAACGGTGTACGATCTGTCAAACGTACGATCAAACAGCACAACCCTGATCCGTCCATAATGACAAATCAAAAACGGGGTATGTATGACAATGTATCGCTGTTATATTTAAAACTAACACTATAGACATGTTTTGAACTTATTTAAAACTTTATAGATTACGGCTGTAATTATATATCTAAGTGGACTAAGATAGTGTTTCTATTCATTTTATTACACTTTTTTTTTATAGCCGACATTAGGGGTCATGCAGCCACAATAATTGTGTAGTTATTTTTTTTATTTTTAAATGCTGCTGTCTATTATAAAACTTTTTAATAATGAGGTCATTGTTCACAGCTTCAAAAATGCACCGGCACCAAAGCGTTAGAAGCCCAAAAGTCGCCGCTGAAATGCAAATCCAGAACAAGAAACCACGGTCCCCGCAACCTGAAAAGAAAGTCAACGCTGAAATGCAAACCCAGAACAAGAAACCACGGGCCCCGCAACCTGAAAAGCATGGTGAGTCTATTGTGCTGTAATTCAAGCATCTATATACGTGGTGTTGCGTAATGTAGTACTAACATAGTTCCTCAAGCTGTCTGGACTTTAATCTATTAATGAAATGAGCTGACAGTATTCTTTTTTTTTTTTTTTTTTTTTGATGTTTTTAGCCTCAAAGACGACCGTAAGGCATGCCACTAGACGTGTTCCTGATAAATGTACCCCTGCACACGACAATGAGCAGCCCAGCACATCAAAAGCTTTGTACGGTGTAAAGCGACCAACAACAACGGTTACGGTTACAATCGAACCACCACCAGCTACAATGTTGAACTCCCCAACAGCAAAGGCGGATATCATTTCGCGTGCCACCGGTGGTGAGTCAGCACGCATAAACACAACACCTGTATCAGGCCTGCAACAAGCCCAGTTGGAAAATATATTGCGTAGAATTGACTTTGGCAGACGCCCACGTGTAAATGACCCTGCTGTTGCACAGCCAACAATTAAAAGACGAAGGGTGCCTTTACAGGACATCACACCGGTCACAAACAGTAAAAGTCAAGGGTTTCCTTTACAGGACATCACGATTGTCACAAACAATGATCATGGGGCGCAGAAAGGTCAGTCAGGTAACTGTACGACGATTAATGACATTGATACACCGCATTATTGGCGATGGTTCTATAATCATTTTGTTTTTTGGATAGATTTAAATCGGCTTATAGAAAATGTAATAAGCGACTTGAAAACATTGATTTTTGTGAAAGAGCATGAACGCGATTTAGAGCGCATGAAAGCCTTGTTATTAAGGCTTCGCCGTTCAAGCGATATATTTCACAAGGGTGTAATGCATCTAAAGGGGGATTCAGGGGCCAACAACCAAAACATAATACACGACGTAATAATAACAACACCGTGTACTGACAATACACACCCAAAAGCCACAACAGCGCTGTGTATAGAGGACGAATCTGACATTGAGAGCCGGGGTTGTACTGAATACCTTTTCTGGGTGGATGTAAAGAGGTCTATCAACGCATTCATGCGTGAACTGTATTCACATTGTTGGGTGCCTCATGTCGAACGCAACATGTGTATGGAGCCGGCGTTCAAACTAAAACTTGATCGTTTAACGACTGTATTTAGCAACGGGGCCCAATTACTAACCAATTCATGACTAAATATGGTGGGCAGGGGCTTAGATCAACACCCCACGTTAAACAGAAGCACGCAGAGCAGCCAGCAGATAAATTATGTTGTAGACAACAACTCAGAACACACGCCAGAATGCTCATTAATGCCCGTTAGTACAGGTGATTTATCGACCCCCGTTATGAGCCCCAACTTAATTGCGGTCGAACATCCCCAGAGGGGTATAATGCCATTAATTTCTGTACAGTCAGAGCCATCTGTAAATGAAATTAATGTTGAAAGGTCTGTACTGCCGGTTGATAATAGTGTTGAAATACATACACCACTGATAATACAGCCCCCTAACGATGCGGCGGATCAGTCTGTATTTTTGTAACGTGTAGCGCAGTACCAAAGAGTACGACAAAATTTTAATGCTGTGGAACATTTTGAACATTTTCAATTTGTAAATCTTGATCGTATAACATCATTTTCAGTGGCATTACAGGCGGTACATGATTCTATACAGTGTACATTGAATAGACTACTGCCCGACATAGGACCCCATGACATGGTGCAATTACGTCTAGACGGTGACACGTTAAATAGAGCTTTATACTCTATTAAACGCTCTAAGGACGCCTTAAGCGCTGAGACGTTTTTGGAACATGTGGCAAACATGTTACAAAGCAACGCGGAGGTTCTTGGTGACGGTACTTTAAGACTATTGGTCATAATTGTTAAGAACAGAGTTGGTGGTGTGATGCACCGTAGACGCATTAATTCAACGCCTTACAGTCGCATCGTAAACAAAAAAAGACAATTACTCTTTGACTTAAATAACGACAGCCATAACTTGTGTCTAGCAGCCAGTCTTTGTGCCCTGTTAGAAAAGAGAGATACGGCTGACGCTGTGTTACTGGAGAAAGCACGTTTGATACATCGCACCCTGGGTATTCCTGATGATCGTCTAGTCAGTTTTAGCGACATACCCGACTTTGAAAAGCACTTGAATGTAACCATTAAAGTGTTCTACCACAATCGGGGAGAATGGCAGTTTTTTAATACAAGTGAGCCCTGCAAAGAGAGGGTTTTATTTATATACCATGAAGACACACATTACTTTGGCGTAAAAAAAATAAACGCTTTCATCGGGGCCAATTACTTTTGCGATTTTTGTCATACTCCATTCGCTCACAAAAATAACCATTCATGCCGCTATTTTTGCCGATCGTGCCACAGACGGAATTGTGTTGAGGTCATAGCAGACATGCCTAGGTGTCCTATGTGTCGGGCATTTTGTCGTTCACAGGATTGTTTGAGTGAACACAAGAAACTAGCCCAAGCTGCTAAAATAGATTGTAAACGCAAGAAATACTGCGACCGTTGCGGTCGCTACACAGATGACGATCATGATGAATGCAGAGGTTTGCAGTGTAGAGTCTGTTATGCTTACATCGCCAGTTTTGACAATCACCTGTGCTACATGCGCCCATACAAACCACCGGTCCTCACTGACAACTACATTTTTTATGACTTTGAGTGCATGCAGGAGACGGGCGTACACATACCAAATTATGTCTACGCCATGCCTTTAAGGGATGATGAAGAAAAAGGTTGTGCCCAGTCTTTAGACGGCACTGTGGGTTGGGAGTTCCAGGGTCCAGAGTGTTTGGCTGATTTTGTAAAAAAATTCATAGACAGGCCCTTTAGGGAGTACACTTTCATCGCACATAATGCCGGCCGTTACGATTCCTATTTTGTGGTGCAACAGCTGCTTAAAGAGAAGATAAAAATAGAATTGCTAGCACAAGGCGGTAAATTATTATGTGTAACAATACCTGATCTGAATATCAGATTTATCGACTCTTTAAATTTCCTCCCCATGAAGCTCAGTAAGTTGCCACAGGCCCTGGGGTTTACAGGCAGTAAAGGATATTTCCCACACTTTTTTAACACAGTACAGAATCAAAATTACAGCGGTTCTATGCCCTCTATAGAGCATTACGGCCCCCAGTATATGATGGCCGACGAGAAAACGGGGTTCATGACATGGTATGAAGCGAACAAACATTGTGATTTCAATTTTCAGGCTGAGCTTAAAAGCTATTGCATTGAGGATGTAAAAATTTTGAAGAAAGCCTGTATCTGCTTTAGAACCAGTGTCATAGAAATGACAGAGCATACGGTAATGAGCGACCGTGAGTCTCAGATTGGTGAGGAAGATGTCTATAATGTGGACCCCTTTCAGCTGACAACCCTCGCCTCTGTGTGCATGGCTATGTATCGGCTCAAATTTTTACCCAGTAACACCATCGCCATTGTACCCCCTGACAATTACAACATCACAAAAAAACGCTTCTCTACGCCCGCCACACAGTGGCTACTGTATGTGGCCTACAAGGAGAATATAGTCATACAACATGCTTTAAGGGGCGGTGAAAAGAAGGTGGGTAACTATTTTCTGGATGGTTATGCGGTGATTAATGGTGTTCAAACAGCCTTTGAATTCAACGGCTGCTTTTACCACGGCTGTCCCATGTGTTACAATGAAAAAGATACAAACACTGTTACATCTCTCACATATGGTCAATTGTACCACAAAACATCCATCAAAACACATTTTCTAAAAACCAAATGTGGCTATGCGGTGCGTGAGCTGTGGGAGCACGAGTGGAAACACATGTTAGAGACCGATACGGATCTAAAGGCGTTTCTACTTAAAAGTGATTTTCCACAACCCATGAACCCCCGTGATGCACTTTACGGCGGCCGCACAAACGCTATTAAGCTGTACCACAAAACGGCGCCCGGTGAGAGTATACATTACTATGATTTTACCAGCTTGTATCCTTTTATCAACAAAACCAAAATGTACCCCACCGGTCACCCTAAGATCATCTATGAGAATTTTCTCTCTTTTGACAGGTACTTTGGGGTTGCTAAAGTAAAAGTCTATCCGCCTAGAGGCTTATTTTTCCCCATCCTTCCTGTTAAAATGAATGGCAAGCTCATGTTTCCGCTATGCAGCACATGCGCCGTCACCAATCAGACGACGCCTTGCTGTCATACGGATGAGGAGCGCTCATTGACCGGTACGTGGTGTACCGTTGAAATCCAGGCAGCGTTGAAGAAAGGGTACCGGCTGTGTAAAATTTTTGAAATTTGGCACTTTGCATGTTATACAAAAAAATTGTTTGCTAAATACATTAAGGTGCACCTCAGGGACAAACAGGAGGCATCTGGATACCCCAGCTGGTGTACAGACGAGGTCAAAAAACAAAAATACATCAGCGAGTATTTTTCAAAAGAGGGTATACGTTTACGCGCTGATAAAATAGACATTAACCCGGCAAAAAGACAAATTTCTAAACTGTTTCTAAATTCTTTGTGGGGTAAATTCGGTCAAAAGACTAATTTACAAAATACAAGCATTGTAACAAGCCCTGATGAACTTTTTGGTTACGCCTTTTCAACGCAATACGATGTGTCATCTTTAGACTTCCTAGATGATGACACGGCCATGGTTAGCTGGAAGTATACAAAGGAGGGATACACTGTAGGTCGTAATGTCAATATTTTTATTGCCTGTTTTACGACGGCCTATGCCCGTCTTGAACTGTACAATGTTTTGGACAAGCTACAAGAGCGGTGTCTCTACCATGACACTGACTCTGTCATTTTTGTTAGCAAAACAGGTGACTGGAATCCGCCTCTGGGTGACTACTTAGGGGAGCTGACTAGTGAACTACCGAATGGTACACACATTACAGAATTTGTTTCCGCCGGTCCCAAGACTTACGGTTACAAGCTTTCTACTGGTAAAACGTGTCTAAAAGTTAAAGGTATAACACTGAACGCTGCAAACGCTGAATTGATTAACTTTGACACTTTAAAAGATATTGTCCTGGACTACCCCTTACACTCTGATCCTGAAGATCAGAAAAAGATTGTGGTACAACAGGCTGGGATTGTCCGAAATAAACGTTACTGGCAGATTGAGACTCGTCCTCTACAGAAAACACAAAAGTGTGTGTACACGAAACGACAGCTGACCAACGACTTCACAACCCTACCCTTTGGTTACTAATTATAAATCTGTAATGGATATCAGGCTTCAACATCCTTTCTCGTGTATTTTAGCCGGGCCGTCAAATTCAGGGAAAAGCTATTTTGTTAAACAGCTTTTGCAACATTCTAGCACTCACTTGTCGCACCGACCTGATAATATCGTATGGTTTTATGCATGCTGGCAATATCTTTATGATGAACTGTTAAGCACTATGCCCCACATTAGATTTATTGAGGGTATACCCGCTACATTTAATGACGATGCTCTTTTTCCCCCTGGTAAAGTGAATTTGACAATCGTTGATGACTTGATGGAAGCAGCCAGTGAGAGCTCTGAAATTGAAAAAGCATTCACCAAGTATGTGCATCACAGAAACCTCAGTATCATGTACCTCGTACAAAATGTTTTTTGCCAGGGTAAAAAAAGCAGAACCATAAATTTAAACACTAAATATATGGTTCTTTTTAAAAATCCAAGGGATAAATTACAAATTAACACCTTAGCTCGTCAAATGTATCCTGGTAAATCACAATTCTTTTTAGAGGCATTTGAAGATGCCACACGGTCCCCCTATGGTTTTTTGTTAGTAGATTTAAGAGCCACGACCCCTGATGAGTACCGCTTAATAACCGGTATCTTTCCGCCTGACAACCCCACAGTTTATGTTTTAAAAAAAAAAAGCGGTTCTAAAAGAGATAACTATCTGTAAATTGTCATTACTTGTAGTCGCTCCGCCGTTGTAAACATGTCTAACCGACTACGCCGCAATTGGCATACTTTAAAAGCATTAATAAGGGCTTCACCAAAGCAAAGAAAAGTTATTCTGTGTTCAGCATCTAATGATTTAGTCACCGCCATATGCGAGATAGCCCTCAATGCTCTAAAAGGTAAAATACCTTTATCAAAGCGGCAAGTTGGCATACTTAAAAAGTGGCGTAAAATTATAAAAAAGCTGAGCGACAAAAAATTTACAATTGTAAAAAAGAAACGCCTGGTGAAGCAGTCCGGCGGCTTTATTGGCTCTCTTTTGGGTTTTGCTATACCGCTGCTGACTGGCCTTCTCACTAACCGCTAATGGAATATGCTGAGAAAATGTACCTGGTCCCCAAACAAGATATGGATCGTTTACAGCGCCCCCCACAACGACTGGGCGACATACGTGAAGTTGCCATGCATCGCCTAGATACAGACATTAATGCGATCTTAAATAGCCATAATTTATCAGAGGATGAAAAGATAAAAAGATACACTACTGTACTGCAGAAATACTTGGTGCATGCTAAACAGAGCGACGGGGAGAAGAACCGCCTAACCCTTTTAATGCCCACTGATGAAACAGCCTCTCACCCTTTACATTTCCAGGATATTGCATCATCAGATACGCCTGACAATTTGATTCGTGAGGTTGTTACTAACGTGAATGTCCGCTTCAAGAAAAATGCAGAGTTATTGCTCAGTAAAATGTTTCAGGCTAAACATATTACAAGCTGGAATGACAAAGGGGAGTTTATTTATAAAAAACAGGTTATACCGGGCTCTAATTTACTGGATTTGGTACGCGGTGTTACACAAAGTCACACTGTTACAAAGCGTAAAATACCACAGGGTTGGAGCCCTTTTCTGGCTGCGATGGCTGAACTGAATATCCCCTCATCGGTTGTGGGTAATGCAACAAATAGAGAAAGCCTGGATCGCTTAAAAATACTGCCCCCCGATACAACGAACCCTCCTTCATCATCCCTTTTAACTCCTCAGAAAAGAACCTCTGATTTGCGTTACAGTTCTTTAAGTGCCCCTGGCTTAACATCCCCGCCGGGGTATTTACTAAACAAGAGGAGGGGTAGTCTATTATTGCCGTCGGCTGACTGGTTGAAACTGTAAATAAGCTGTTTAATTTTTTTTTTTTTCCCTCTGTAAAATAAGACATTGTATTGCTGTCCCTCTATACTATGTATCGTACTAACTCAACGCCTCTAGATGATTTTAGTCTATTAAGGCCTTAACAGCCGTTTTACTTTTTTACTTGTAAATACGTCTTGTAATTATTTCCTGGTGAAAACTGTGTTATCTTTTAAAAAATAAAATAAGCAATTTTTGACTCATACAATTGTGCTTTTTATTTATATGTAACCCCCGACTGTTGCGGCTAATCCCTGTACCGTCTCTATACAAATAAAAAATATATATACAAATAAAAAAAAAATATATAAAAATATTATGTCTGGGGTGGGATTCGAACCCTCGTGGACATACGTCCATTGGATCTTAAGTCCAACGCCTTAAACCACTCGGCCACCCTGACACTTGAGGGTTTAGCCTCTTAAAGCCGTATTCTGTCTAAATTTAAAAAAAAATGCTACGCCCTCTTTTCAACGTCATTTGAACTTTTCTGACATGCGCACGGCGTTATTTCAGAATAAACATGTCCAGACATGCCCCAGTATGAAAAAAACATGTTCGGGCATGCCCCAAAAGCCTATAAACATGCCCGGACATGCCCCGCGTATGTATACGCCCCCTCCAATCTACGTCAACAGTACGCACCAATCACAAAAAAGAATAAAAAATGCACATCATAATAAAAAATGGAGTCTGGGGGATGTCAACCGCGGTTTTTTGGCTTAGGGGGCGTCAACTGCGTTTTTTTGGCGTAGGGGGCGTCAACTGCGTTTTTTTGGCGTAGGGGGCGTCAACCGCGTTTTTTTGGCGCAGGGGGCGGCAACCTAAAAATGCGCAGGGGGCGGGGCCGGATACGGATGGGGCGGGACCGGATACGGAAGGGGCGGGACATAGGGCGGGTTTAAGGCCAAAAGGGGCGGGGCTTAGGGGAAAAGGGGGCGTGGTACCTGTCAAAAAAAGTTTGACATAATGTATGCCTCCCTACTACTCACAATGATGTGTAGACTATTGTGTATTTAAGATCATATTTGACGTATTCTAGATTTTGTTTCATATCACATACAAAATTGAAACTTCTGTGTGTTGCTTACCTTAATGAACATGTCATGACAATGATTTATATTCATTCATGTTTTCTTTTTCAAGGTATATCACTCAAAGGACTGCTCATGGTATGTATTTGAATTCACATCTGTCATAAGATGTGCAAACCTCAATACAGGTATAGTTACAGGATGTATAAACAGAACGTAATGAAAAAGATGGGACAATTGAAACATGTCGTTTCTGTATTGTGTCCGTGCGTTAATCTACACTTGGTGGTTATTGTGCAGTGTGTTTTCAAATCATTACGTACATTACATAACATGTAATTTTGGCAACGTAACAACATCCATTCATGCACATGAGCGATGTTAACACTCAATGCATGTTTGTATGAAAAGACCCAAATGTGTTAAACATCATTAACATTGCAATGTATGTCATTAGTTCTTCTCTCACTTCATCTTCATGTTGATTACTACATTGTCCCATGTGTATGTATAAGTCAAAGATGTGTGTTGATTTGACGTTCATCTAACATTTGTCAAAATGTTAACTCCATTCCAAAGTATAGTTCTTTGTATTCTCAACTTTTCCTAAATCATTCAACACAATGACAATGTAGTTAATAAAATTTTTATTTCATTCACGTTAGTTATTCATAATGATCATGATCCTTTATAACTACTGTCAACATATGAGCATAAATGAAGTGGACATTTGCATACGCACACATTTCAAAAACATAGTGTGTGTGTGTGTTGTAGTTTTTGTGTGATGCATGTATTTCTACCAGAAATAATATAAACCAACATAATAATGTTGCTTTTATCATTGGCCTCACTTAGCTATGTATGTTTTGAACGTTTACTAATAACACTAAACTATAGTTACTCGTGTGAATTAAATGTACACACAAATGTTCATGGTTTAATGATCTGTACCTAACATTCATTAGCTCATGCATGTTAGGTTACCACTACAACTTAGGTGATAATATAACATTCACACAACTAAACAGTTTCTATCACCTCCCTATTGTTATTGTGTACGTTCAGATGCAATGTCTACGAGTTGTTATGTAGCATTTACATTCTTTGACAAGTCACACGTGAGATTATAATATATAGTAGATTAATGTGTTTGCTGAGTGATAATGTTGGTTGCATATATCACATGGCAATACATATAATGTTAGTAGAAAAGAAAAAAATATCAATAGAAGTTCTAACTTCCGTGCTTAGCAACATCATTATGATAATTAAGTGCATAGTAAATATTTGCATAAGAGGATAACATTATGTAGTGATTGTTAATCTGCTCACCAATCATTGAAAGCATTGTTACATATTTATTTATTTATTTTACATATTTATTATCGCTAGTCGTCACAATCATCTAATATAACGATTGTTCCATCTGAAATCATACATTGGTCCCATGTATTCATCCTCGACATCTGTGAAATACAGCAAACACATGATGTTCAAATATGCCACATTTATCTATGTCTCAGCATGACAACGCTTAACACATCTCTATATCATTGTGGATATTCACACATAAGTAACGTATATGTTTAAACTGAAAGGATAAAACTACAGATACAGAACTGTCTCATTTTTCAAATGGCGTTGCTGGCATTACTACTGATATGTTTGTTCCGGTGCCTGTATACATAATAATGTGCGCGCACAACGTCTGTTGCGCGCGCACGTCACGAATGTGTGGACTAAGTCTTAGCGCATGCGCAAAACAATGTGTACGCTGTGCGTTCAATACATGTCCCTCCATGGTGCTGCTAGCATTACGCATATCATGGCTGAAAGTTATGATATGGAAGCGAAACAAATTCACTTCTACACACGTACATATCTAAACTTTGTAAACGGACGTGTGCCCACGGCAAAAACGGACGATCAGCCAATGAGCGAACAAAATACGTGTGACGTCATGTTAAGGCACCGTGAAATGCACGCTAACACCCCTCCCACTGAATGAACATTGGCCTCCAGCGCTGTGCACGCACCGCCCCACCGACGCGCGCGCAAGACACACTGCACTGACCGTAACAATAAGCTACGGGCACAGCCAATACTGTTTCACGCGTGCACGTCGGTTGGGGGTGGGGCTTGCATCGGTAACCTTTTTAAGGATGCCTTGGGACATGACCACGTTCCCACGTCATATATGGGCGACACTTTGTTTTTATATGTTGAATGCTAAACAATGAGGTGTGTGTGTGTGTTACAGTTAGTGTAACATGTTGAAATGATACTTTAAAAGCGATAATAATCTATGATTTAGGACTCTGTCACCAATGTGTACTAATGGTTCGTCATGTAGTATATTGTTATAGGAAATAATGTCTTTGTGCACGCTACATGTGAGGCTGTCTGCAATGTTAAGCTGTATCCACCCATTTGGCTATCAAATGGTGTATATTATTAATGTACACATATATAATTTGAGTAAAGGCATAACGAAATTTGTATTTACCATTCTTGTAGAAGTCAAAACTGATTTGGCTGCAACAATTCGCTCCAGGAAGGCACAATAGTATCATCCATGGTTGAGGCAACCGTTGAATCCTGAATCACACACATCTCCATGAGGCCGTCATATGGATCTGCAGTGGCTTCTTCAAACAAGATGTCCGGAGGTACGTACAGTTGTTGGTTGTTTTCACATCCACATTGGTATTGCCTATATAAGTTTTGATACATATCATAGTAGTTATGTCCATCTTGAATCTGGTCTTGATGAATGGAGGGTGCACGTATATCAGCAGACGCGACAGTCGGTGCGGCTTCAGTGTAACTGGTATTAGGCAAAAAAATGCTATTTAACAGAAGATATGTTCCATGTTCCATGGTAAGTTTAAATGATGGCGCAACATGCCAGCATCCATATCGTTGATCTAGCCGATCATGGACACGCTCAAAACATTCATTTGCGGATAAAGTGAATCGTACAGAAGTTTTAAAATTTCGTTGTTTGTCAGGTTCTTGGTAGTATGGATATTTCTTTTGGATCAAGTCATAGATTTGCCCCACGGTTGCCCTTTTCTCTGGCGTTGATTCGATTGCTTCATAAATTAAAAATTTGTATGATTTACGTGGATGGCTGTGCAATGTGGAAGCTTCTGCCATTTCTTCTCTCTTCAAGTGTACAGTGTCTAAGTTGAACACATACGGATGTCTGCTGAATGTGTGAATAGTTACATGTTATCTTCGCGGTTTCTTTCAAGGTTATAATACAACCTAACAGTTACACGCCTAGGTTTTCTCCCACAAGAAATTTGTTACAATAATTGGCTGAAATTCTTTGTCTAAGATACACTCTTTTCACAGGAATCGAAACTTTACTTTCGGCTTAGGCAATCAACATGTGCAAAACAACTTGACTCTTTTAATTACAATAACAATGTGTGTGAAATCATCTACAGTGCTATGATGAACAGATTTCTGCTTACACTTACAGAGGCGACCAACTTTATTCTAACTCGGCTAGTTCCGCGAATTTCAGAATATCCCGGTGATGTTCGGTTTTGTATCGTTTTCGCCCGGAGTGTATTGCGTTATTTTCCCGGCTGTGATTTAAGCATTTTATCCCCGCTGGCTGCAATACTGCAATGCCGTGTAAAAACACATGGGGGCGTTTGCGAGCTGTTGTGTTTGAAGTCTAATACCTTCGCGGTTCCACCTACACAGTCTGTGCGCCCGCAGTAATAGTAAAATTGCATATTTAATTTATTTTAAAGTACTGTACATGCTCGGACCCTGTTGGGGTGAAGTGAGGGGGTTCCTAACATCTGGGGGCAAAAAGAATTTTCTTTCTAGGTGCCCTAGAACAGAAGTTCCCACGCCAATTGTCCGTGAACTTGACCGAGGCCCTAAGTAGTTCCCACGCCAATTGCGCGAATATAATGTAAAATAACCCGTTCTGTGGGTCTGAGCGGGTTGAAAGTCGCCTGGTCCTCACGCGGAAGGACCCTTGCCATAGTGGCTAAATATCAGTGTGACGATAGTGAGGGTTTGGCCCGGGATTAACCCCCAAGAGCCCCCTCTAACCTCGCCAGGGAGACAAGGGGTTAACTGGGCTGAGGCCCAGAACTGTGACTTAACCCTTGTTAAATAACATGAAAATGCTTATTCCCCTGTGTAAATGTATTCTCCCCTGTTCCCCTGTCCCATTGTAATGTCTGGGTTAATCAGTACCTGCATAACACACACACTGGATCATCAGGGGTTAATAAGCTACAGTTTAAGGAAATTCCACTGTATGGTGTCTTTTCAGGAAACCTGGACTTCAAAGGGCTTAATTGAAGTGGAAGGTGAAAAGCAGAAGGGTTTTTAAAATGTACAGGCAGAATGCCTGCCCTTTTGTAATGCATGAGGAACCAAATGGTCTTGACACCTTAAAGCTGGGTTACCTCTGTATGCTAGATAGGACATCTTGCTAGAATATACATAGTGATCAAAAGAGTGATTACCTAATTGCTATGCAAGACCCAGGAAGCAGCCAACAGGTAACTGCCCTAGTTGGTTATGCGGGAAGCAGGCACAAGGAATGGAAGTGTTTGTTATTCACACCTTCCAGCAAAAGCTACCCCCAAACAGGATATCTGAATGGGTGACCTTATTAAATATAAGAATATTATGAGATGTCCTTGGCTGAACATGATAAGAATTACATATGTGTATCTGTGGATGTAGCCCATCGTTTTGAGGCTAAACATTGTACATTTACCCGTTACGAAATGCCAGATATTAATATCTCTATTAATTTTCATATTACACTGTAATGTAGGGTCTCTCTGCGAGCGTCAGGTGTCAAGGATTGTATTAATATATCTCACCTGACTGGGTGTATTACGGAACGGAAGTTATGCAATGATTTGCAGTAAATATGAAATTTTGGTTGAGTTATGAGAAACTGCAGCCCCCCTGCTATGATAATGAGCAGGAAGGGCTAGAATTTACATTGCCTGGTCTAAAGGCTAAATTGCTAATTGCTTATGCTTGGCCCAACGGACAAAAGGAATTAACCAGAGTAAGTGTAACTTTTCACACTGACCCTGGAAGTCCAAACCGAGCTTCAAAGCTTCAAAGGGGATTTTACTAGACGGCACGGCGCCATATCTGGGAAAGAGGGGGTTAAAATGATATATAAGTCAGAACCACCTTTTACCCATTGTTGTTCATGTTGTTCATGTTCTTCATGCAAAGGTTGTTCATGCAAAGTTCTTCATTGTTCTTAATGCAAATGATCTTCATGCATGCATGTATCCTGCCTGTTTTGCTGTGATGTCAACTGAAATATGGGAGAAGTGGCCAGTCTGTAATCCTGATGGCTTTCTTGCCATAATCTTTAAGTAAGTGTCTATATTTTGTTGTTATTGTATAATCTGCTGTGTTCAACTTTATCAAGGAATAAATTATATTTATCATATCTAAGTCTCGTCCCAGTTCAAACCCAGGTATATATATATTTATATATAGTTTTGGTGTAAATTACAACCTGTCACAAGCTACCGTGACAATCAGCTTTGCACGACCCACGGAACCCACATTACCAAAGTGGCTTTTTTTCTGCCATGCAAGTCAATGGCAGAAACCTGAACTTTAACATGACCCTGACTCCGTTCTGTTGCCACGAGAGGGTCGCAATTTGCCATGCAATCCTGCCGCAACTAGGACTACATGGTGACCGAATCTGGGCCCTCTAGGTTGAACAGAACCGGACTTGTGGGTTCCAGGTTTCTGCTCATTCTGGGAAAAGGGAGACCAAAAAGCGCACCAGCACAAACGGAGCAGGAAGAACCCAGGACAAAAAAATGATTAAAAGGGCACTTTAATGTGACAAAAGACCCATCCAATGCATTTCGAACGTCACAGCGTTCTTTTTCCTTGAAAAAGAACGCGGTGACGTTTCGAAATGCATTGGATGGGTCTTTTGTCACATTAAAGTGCCCTTTTAATTATTTTTTTGTCCTGGGTTCTTCCTGCTCCGTTTGTGCTGGTGCGCTTTTTGGTCTCCCTTTTCCCTGTATTGCATTGAGTAGCTGCACAGCCTGCCTGCCTGCCCTACCAGGATGTGAGTATTTGTATATTTTTCAGGGGAACCTGCCAATGAGACTGATGGTGAGTGGGTTGCACCACACACCACCTGTCTTCAGGAGGATAGTACCCATTATATGACACAATAGGTACTATATCAATTGTTAGTACCCTGGTACAGTGGTCTGGCTTATTATCATTTTGAGATATACCTGCATTTGAGCGCTTCAGCTATTTTCCATTCTGCTCATTCTGACTTAGCCGGTTGAAAGCTTTGTCCGCCATTACGCTCAATGGTAGGACCCTCCTCGCCGGCGTGACCCTTTCTCGCCGCCATTACTGCTCGGACCCTGTTGGGGTCAAGTGAGGGGGCTCCTAACATCTGGGGGCAAAAATAATTTTATTTCTAGGTGCCCTAGAACAGAAGTTCCCACGCAATTGACCTAGTTCCCACGCCAATTTCCCTAGTTCCTACTCCAATTGCGCGCTCATTGCTCTTTTTTTTACAATGTTGCGGATCTTGCGGCTGTGCGGTCTGGCAGTAAAAAAACAGTGCAGTAAGCCTCTACATTTGTTACACTGACAAAGGAGCAAATGGAAACAATGGAAGATAATTCAACATGTTCTTTTATTGTGGAATCAGTACAAAAACATTTATTTACAAATACAGTACAATGTTGAAACATTTCAAGTGCACAGCAATTCTAACCATCAACACACAGACAGCACTCACAACCCACGCGCCACCTGCCGCCTCACACCCTAGCAGGACACACGCCTCACATTTTTACATCTGTTATGTCACCAAAATATACATTGTACTGTGGTGTGTTTACAATAAACCATTTTTAAACAACATCGTATTACATTTTATTCCATCTTTCTTTTCAACATTATTATCCAACCTTTACAACAAATACTCACCTATTGTTCCACGATTTATAAATAATACTACCTATTACGCATTTACATCCCGGGCAACGCCGGGTCTCTCAGCTAGTAATACATAAAGTGGTGAAAAAATAAGTGTGAATAGCGCTAGTGCAAACAATATACAGTGGTACAATTTAACCTGTGATAC
This sequence comes from Ascaphus truei, assembly GCF_040206685.1. NCBI lineage: Eukaryota > Metazoa > Chordata > Amphibia > Anura > Ascaphidae > Ascaphus > Ascaphus truei. The sequence continues at coordinate 422,146,805 of NC_134486.1, forward strand.
AGAGTGGTAAGGTAGTCCTTGAGCTGCCTGAAAGGTTGATCTGGTATCTCCCAACCAGATATGAAGTCTGTGTGGATGAACCTCCTATGGCGCTGAGGAAAGAATGGACGTGGATTCTTGTGCAACAGTTCTTTTCTTTGAGCTGAAAAAAACTCAGAAAAGGAAGACAAAAAAAGGCAAAAAAACACTGCAATAGTGTATAACCCAGGGACATGCTATGGTATACAAATTGAGAGCATTTATTAAATAAAACAATTATGACATTGAATATGAAACAATTAATAAATAAAACAGTTGATCAATCGGATAAGAAATGTAAAACTTCCAAGCACTGAAGCTATAGGAAGGTGTGCTGCTCCGCCGTGGTAAAATTGAAATCCTACTCACCGGACATGAGTAGGACATGTGCAAGGGGTTTAGGGTCTTTTACTCCAGAAAACACCGCTCGCCGTGGGGTGCGTCCGTCTGTTGATGCGGGGGGACCGGCTGCAATACTCGTGGACTCGTGGATTACTTGACGAAGAAACCCATCAATAGGAGTTTCGAAACGCGTTGGAAATGTTTTGGCCACTCAGGGACACCGTAGCAGTGAAATCCAGGTGGTGACGTCATCGGAGGAGACGATCGAGCGAACTCTGGCGGCAAGTAATCCACGAGTATTGCAGCCGGTCCCCCCTCTCCACCTCTTCCCCCCCCTCTCCGCCTCTCCCCCCCTCTCCACCTCTTTCCCCCTCTCCACCTCTTTCCCCCTCCACCTTTCCCCCCCTCTACCTCTTTCCCCCTCTCCACCGCTTCCCCCCCTCTCCCCCCCCTCTCCACCTCCCTCTCCACCTCTTCCCCCCCCCCTTCCACCTCTTTCCCCCCCCTTCCACCTCTTTCCCCCCCCCCCTTCCACCTCTTCCCCCCCCCCCCCCCCCCCTTCCACCTCTTCCCCCCCCCCCTTCCACCTCTTCCCCCCCCCCCCCTTCCACCTCTACCCCCTTCCACCTCTCCCCCCCCCTTCCACCTCTCCCCCCCCCCCTTCCACCTCTTCCCCCCCCCCTTCCACCTCACCCCCCCCTTCCACCTCACGCCCCCCCTTCCACCTCACCCCCCCCTTCCACCTCACCCCCCCCTTCCACCTCTTCCCCCCCTTCCACCTCTTCCCCCCCTCCACTTCTTTCCCCCCTTCCACCTCTTTCCCCCCCTTCCACCTCTTTCCCCCCCCTTCCACCTCTTTCCGCCCCCCTTCCACTCTTTCCCCCCCTTCCCCCCCCCTCTTCCCCTTCTTTCCCCCCCTTCCCCCTCTTCCCCCTCTTTCCCCTCCCTTCCCCCTCTTTCCCCCCCTCCCTTCCCCCTCTTTCCCCCCTTCCCCCCCCCCTCTTCCCCTTCTTTCCCCCCCTTCCACCTCTTTCCCCCCCCTTCCCCCCCCCTCTTCCCCTTCTTTCCCCCCTTCCCCCTCTTCCCTCCCTTCCCCCTCTTTCCCCCCTCCCTTCCCCCTCTTTCCCCCCCTCCCTTCCCCTCTTTCCCCCCCTCCCTTCCCCCCCTCCTTTCTCCACCTCTTCCCCCCCTCCCTTTCTCCACCTCTTCCCCCCCCTTTCTCCACCTCTTTCCCCCCCCCTTTCTCCACCTCTTTCCCCCCCCTTTCTCCACCTCTTTCCCCCCCCTTTCTCCACCTCTTCCCCCCCCCTTTCTCCACCTCTTCCCCCCCCCTTTCTCCACCTCTTTCCCCCCCTCCCTCTCCACCTCTTTCCCCCCCCTCCCTCTCCACCTCTTTCCCCCCCCTCCCTCTCCACCTCTTTCCCCCGCCCTCCCTCTCCACCTCTTTCCCCCCCCTCCCTCTCCACCTCTTTCCCCCCCCCTCCCTCTCCACCTCTTTCCCCCCCTCCCTCTCCACCTCTTTCCCCCCCCCTCCCTCTCCACCTCTTTCCCCCCCCTCCCTCTCCACCTCTTTCCCCCCCTCCCTCCCTCTCCACCTCTTTCCCCCCCCCTCCCTCCCTCTCCACCTCTTTCCCCCCCCTCCCTCCCTCTCCACCTCTTTCCCCCCCCTCCCTCCCTCTCCACCTCTTTCCCCCCCCTTCCCTCCCTCTCCACCTCTTTCCCCCCCTCCCTCCCTCTCCACCTCTTTCCCCCCTCCCTCCCTCTCCACCTCTTTCCCCCCCCTCCCTCCCTCTCCACCTCTTTCCCCCCCCCCCTTCCCTCCCTCTCCACCTCCTCCTCCCCTCCACCTCCTCCTCCCTCTCCACCTCTTTCCCCCCCCCTCCCTCCTCCTCTCCACCTCTTTCCCCCCCTCCCTCTCCCTCTCCACCTCTTTCCCCCCCCTCCCTCCCTCTCCACCTCTTTCCCCCCCTCCCTCCCTCCCTCTCCACCTCTTTCCCCCCCCTCCTCCCTCCCTCTCCACCTCTTTCCCCCCCCCCTCCCTCCCTCTCCACCTCTTTCCCCCCCTCCCTCCCTCCTCTCCACCTCTTTCCCCCCCTCCCTCCCTCCCTCTCCACCTCTTTCCCCCCCCTCCCTCCCTCCCTCTCCACCTCTTTCCCCCCCCCCTCCCTCCCTCCCTCTCCACCTCTTTCCCCCCCCCCCTCCCTCCCTCTCCACTCTGTCCCCCCCCTCCCTCCCTCTCCACCTCTTCCCCCCCTCCCTCCCTCCCTCCCACCTCTTTCCCCCCCCTCCCTCCCTCCCTCTCCACCTCTTTCCCCCCCCTCCCTCCCTCCCTCTCCACCTCTTTCCCCCCCCTCCCTCCCTCCCTCTCCACCTCTTTCCCCCCCTCCTCCCTCCCCTCTCCACCTCTTTCCCCCCCCTCCCTCTCACCTCTTTCCCCCCCTCCCTCCCTCCCTCTCCACCTCTTTCCCCCCCCTCCCTCCCTCCCTCTCCACCTCTTTCCCCCCCCTCCCTCCCTCCCTCTCCACCTCTTTCCCCCCCTCCCTCCCTCCCTCTCCCACCCTTCTTCCCCCCCCTCCCTCCCTCCCTCTCCACCTCTTTCCCCCCCTCCCTCCTCCTCTCACCTCTTTCCCCCCTCCCTCCCTCCCTCTCCACCTCTTCCCCCCCCCTCCCTCCTCCCTCTCCACCTCTTTCCCCCCCTCCCTCCCTCCCTCTCACCTCTTTCCCCCCCCTCCCTCCTCCCTCTCCACCTCTTTCCTCCCCCCTCCCTCCCTCCCTCTCCACCTCTTTCCCCCCCTCCCTCCCTCCCTCTCCACCTCTTTCTCCCCCCCTCCCTCCCTCCCTCTCCACCTCTTTCCCCCCTCCCCCCTCCCTCTCACCTCTTTCCCCCCCCTCCCTCCCTCCCTCTCCACTCTTTCCCCCCCTCCTCCCTCACTCTCCTCTCCACCTCTTTCCCCCCCCTCCCTCCCTCCCTCTCCACCTCTTTCCCCCCCTCCCTCCCTCCCTCTCCACCTCTTTCCCCCCCTCCCTCCCTCCTCTCCCCTCTTCCCCCCTCCTCCCTCCACCTTCTTTTCCCCCCCCTCCCTCCCTCCCTCTCCACCTCTTTCCCCCCCCTCCCCTCCCTCCTCTCCAACCTCTTTCCCCCCCCTCCCCTCCCCCCTCCCCCCTCTCCCTCTCCACCTCTTCCTCCCTCCTCTCCACCTCTTTCCCCCCCCCCTCCCTCCCTCTCCACCTCTTTCCCCCCCTCCTCCTCTCCACCTCTTTTCCCCACCCTCCTCCCTCCCCCTCTTTCCCCCCCCTCCCTCCCTCTCCACCTCTTTCCCCCCCCTCCCTCCCTCTCCACCTCTTTCCCCCCCCCTCCCTCCCCTCTCCACCTCTTTCCCCCCCCTCCCTCCCTCTCACCTCTTTCCCCCCCCTCCCTCCCTCTCCCACCTCTTTCCCCCCCCTCCCTCCTCTCCACCTCTTTCCCCCCCCTCCCTCCTCTCCACCTCTTTCCCCCCCCTCCCTCCCTCTCCACCTCTTTCCCCCCCCCTCCCTCCCCTCTCCACCTCTTTCCCCCCCCCCTCCCTCCCTCTCCACCTCTTTCCCCCCCCCTCCCTCCCTCTCCACCTCTTTCCCCCCCCTCCCTCCCTCTCCACCTCTTTCCCCCCCCTCCCTCCCCCTCTCCACCTCTTTCCCCCCTCCCCTCCCTCCCTCTCCACCTCTTTCCCCCCCCCCTCCCCTCCCTCTCCACCTCTTTCCCCCCCCCTCCCTCCTCTCCACCTCTTTCCCCCCCCTCCCTCCTCTCCACCTCTTTCCCCCCCCCCTCCCTCCCTCTCCACCTCTTCCCCCCCCTCCCTCCCTCTCCACCTCTTTCCCCCCCCCTCCCCTCCCTCTCCACCTCTTTCCCCCCCTCCCTCTCCTCGTCCACCTCTTTCCTCCCCCCCTCCCCTCCTCTCCACCTCTTTCCCCCCCCCCTCCCCTCCCTCTCCACCTCTTTCCCCCCCCTCCCTCCCTCTCCACCTCTTTCCCCCCCTCCCTCCCTCCCCCTCTCTCACCCTTTCCCCCCCTCCCTCCCTCTCCACTCTTTCCCCCCCCTCCCTCCCTCTCCACCTCTTTCCCCCCCCCCTCCTCGCACCTTCCTCCACTCTTTCCCCCCCCCCTCCTCTCCACCTCTTCCCCCCCCTCCCTCCTCCTCTCCACTCTTCCCCCCCTCCTCCTCCCTCTCCACCTCTTTCCCCCCCTCCCTCCCTCTCCACCTCTTTCCCCCCCCTCCCTCCCCCTCTCCACCTCTTTCCCCCCCCTCCCTCCCTCTCCACCTCTTTCCCCCCCCTCCTCCTCTCCACCTCTTTCCCCCCCCTCCCTCCCTCTCCACCTCTTTCCCCC